>NW_019154087.1:67269561-67336560 GCF_002288905.1 Enhydra lutris kenyoni
TTTATCGTATACCATCAAACTTCCCACCCTTTTTTTGGACAGCAGTTTGGTATGAATGGATATATGTAAGCAGATAAAATACGTGTTAAGCTATCTCCAAAATGATGATTCAGAGGATGCTGCAAGAGTTTCAGGTTTATAATTTTATATATCAATTTTTACAATGATATTACATAAATATCACAATTAAGTGGATTCTGTAATTAATAGAATTTATATGAAAAGGCAGTTTATATATGTCAGTTTCATCTGGACCATAGGGGTCCTTTCATTCTCTGTGTTTTGGGCTCTTTCCTGTACATGTTATTCTTACAATATCTCCGTAGATGCTTATCACAACGTTAAAGAAGACTTCAAAGAACCAGGTCATTTACGGCACAGCTGGATTTGAAATAATGCTTTTTTATCACTTAAGTCAACCATGCTGTTTCTCAAAGTAGTGATAATTCATCGATCTCAAAATGGTGATTAATTTGTTTGACTGTTCTCTTGTATGGCTGTAAGCATAGTTGTTTAGACAGAATCCTGTTAAAAATGAACTTGTCTCCCTAACCTCTTAACCCAAATTTAGTGATTAGTAACTTTTTACTGTACTTATGTTCCTGCCTAAAATCTTGCCAGGTTTCTGATTGTATCATGGCTGTGTTATGGATTGAGTGTTTATTAAAAATAGCAGCCATTATTTCTATACTCAGGTAGACCTTCTGCTTATTCCTTTTGAATATTTATAGGGTTTGACTGTAAATGTTAGAATTTTCTAAGAGAAATTATTTCTTATAATCAGATGCTTTTTTCTTATACTAAAAGGCTAAATATTAAGATAATAGTAAATTTAGGATGATAGCTTCTGTTAGTGATCCTTAAAATAAGAGGTAAAAATCTGCTAAAATGCCTTCTCCTTTTTTGGCTTCTAAATTTAAAAATCTCTAAGTTAGCAGAGAGATGTGTCACATTTCCCTCTGATTAGCCTAAAAAAAATAATCTTTCAGGGACATTATTTACATATTCCAAGTTAAAAGTCTATACACTACTTCCTTTTCTTTTTAGCTAAAATGAAATTCAGCCTCTTGCAGAAACAAACAGTGGAAGGGTGAGCAAATCAAGTGTTGGATTAATTTTATTAAACTTTTATGATATCATCAAACTGTGTAACTCCTGACCTATCTCACAATAAATAAATGCTTTGACAGGAAATGAATATGCTTATATCGTGGACACTCTGGCTCTTGCTGAAGCTGGCGGTCCCAAGTTTTGAGGCTGCCTCAAATGAAATCGTCCTGTCAGTGAGGTGCTTTGCACCAAACGCATGTGTGTTCGGTTGTAATTGGTTTTGCGGGCTCTGATTTCTTAAGATTCACGTGCTGTGTATGCATTCACACACGTTTGTTTACTTATTATGTTTCTTCCATTTCACTGTCGATCCTCTGAGGCAAGGAAATCCGTTTGCCATTTTATTTACACCTCTTCGTGATCCCTGGTAAAGAGCTCTGCTACTACCATAGATCTTCAGTAAATATTATCGATTCGTTTTCTAACTGCTGATCACCATTACATTTTGGGGGTTTTTTGTTTGTTTGTTTTGTTTTTTGTTTTTTTGTTTTTTTTTTTTTTTTGGTTGTTTGATTTATTTTGGTTTAGTGGTACCGCTATCTCCCAAATAAGCTGAAAACTTCTTTCTTTCCGGAATATATGCGTGCTGGTAGGGAAGCCTGGGCCTGAAGGACTGTAATGTATCATCATGTCCCCACTGCACTGGTGATAAATACATTCTAAGGTTTCAGATGTCTTCCCACGGAAATGTCAAGCGCGTGTTGCTTATTTACAGCAGAGGCGTCTTTTCACAAATCAAAGAAAGTACAGGTTTTTTCACTTTGCTTTCGGAATACAGGGCTGGGTGAAGCACCTCTTTTAGCCTATCAAAGGACGGATCACACGTTCAGAGTCTGAAGTTATGCGGATTCATATTTAATTATGTTGGCCAATTATTTTGCTACACTCACAGAAGGGGGAGGATGGTGACATAGAAGAGAATTCCCAGACCACATAAACTATTGCTATCCCTCCTAGCCATCGCTCTCATACTACTATCTACATATTCCTGTATCCTTTTTTTTTTTTTTTTTGTAATGAAACTTTCATCTGTGAAAAGAATAGCATTAAAATAAAGCGCAGCGAAGGAAGCTGCGTTTGGCATCGAGCAATATGCCGGAAGTGCTTGCAATTTACAACTGCGTTTTTTTTGCTTCTCCAGAGGGAAATGTTCTTGATCTCATTGTGTTTACAGTAAAAAACTCTAGACATGTCTTTACAACCTTGACTCCAAATTGGACTGATTTATTATACTTGAGAATGGGAACTCTGCTCTTTTTAACCCTTAGCTCCTTGAGGTTAATATTAATAATTATTTTCCACAAAGGATGTGTGTATTATATTCGTGTTTCCTTCTATCCCTGGTGGCTGTTACTGGGACAATATTCAAGGTGAAATTAAAAGGGGGCTTTGTGACACTTAATGGAGAGACTAATTATCAAGCTCATATACTATTTTCTTGTGCAAGAAAAATAGAAGTTTTGTGAGTAATAAAATTAAGTATCTAAATTTATTCTCTTTATTAATATTTCTGGCCCTTGGTAAGGGGCAGTTTATAAAAGACTGCAGTATTGTTTTGAGGTTTCATTTGTGGTCTTCATGTGTATTAAGATGGAATAAATCCTGTCATAAGTCTCCAGGCGAACCTCTTCACTTCATACTTGTCCAGACAACTAGGCAGACGGTGGTGAACTGCCATTCGCAGGAGTGGACTGTACAAACGAAGATTTATACGTAGAATTTTCCTCCCGTGACACCTGTTCTTTAAAAGCTCTCTCCCCAGCTCTCTACCTCAGCCTGTGTATACTTGGCAGTCCTCGAGCTGCCCGTTCTCTCCTGCCCACATGCACGCTTGCTTTCAGTGAGATGCTTGCTGACTGACCACAATGCGACGGGCTGCTCCCGCGGAGCTCTCACCCTGACAGAAACGCTCCCACGAAGAGCACGGACCTGAGGTTAAGGCTTTCATTATTTTAAAGGCAGACCGTGCCTGCTTCTCCTGCCTCCTCCTCCAGGAGAGTGCTGTGGGGGGAGACTTGCCTCTGTCTGAAGCGCCACAGCAGCAGTGGTTGGGGTTGACAGCAGCCCTTCTTCACGAGAAGATGCAGCCCCAGCTCTGATGCTGGGATGATGCCTCTCAGGGGCCGCTTGGACAGCTGTCATGGCCAGCTCATCTCTTGTCATTCCTGACCTCTTTTGACCTCCTTTCATCCATAAGTAATGTCTGAAGTTTCATCCAGTGGATGATGCTTCCACTTCGATAATGTAATTATTAGGGTCCCGCGGTCAACCAGTTGGCCCGATGAGCACGAAGCACAATCTCTTCCAGATGCCCTTGGTGCCTGACAGATGATTGTGCCAGTTCCCTGTTAGGCCCCTTTAAACTGTACCAGCCAAGTAGAGCGCGAGAGGGAAGGTCCAAATAGCAAGAACTGGATATGATGCTCAAAAACAACTGAGAGGAAATAAAGAGAAGATAATATTAAAAGGACACCATGCAGACTGGGGGAGGGAGGTGGATATGTTTGGGTCATTGTCCATGAAACTGGTCTCAGCAGAATCTTTTTCTATTCATTCTGGTCTTTTTACCCTAAACCCAGGTTTCCATTTTCTCATCTAGCATTTGGTGTGATTAAGAAAAAGCCTCTCTCAAATCTCACACAACTCCCAGATTTCAGTTGCCACTCACCCCTCTCCTGGGTGTCCTTGTGCAGGGCACAAGGTGCTCAACTGTCCCTGTCAGCCATGTTTACCTAGTGCTTCTTTAGTAACATCAATAGAAGGCAATAGATCTCTTCTCTTGCAGCATCAGGAACTCGCCACCTCCAAAGATGAACGAGGCCTGGACTCCCTGAAGCAGATCTGACGTGTAGCCACATAGACATGCTGAGTGTGTCACTTAGGAGACAAAGATATCAACGTTAGAGACCACTAACCCTAAATAATATAGACTTAGTCTTATTTCCATACAGGATGATGGGCACTTGTTTCCAAATAGTGCCAGAGGGTAGCTTTTTAAAATTTTTTAAAAAGATTTTATGTATTTATTTGACAGAGATTATAAGTAGGCAGAGAGGCAGGCAGAGGGAGCGGGGGAAGCAGGCTCCTGCTGAGCAGAGAGCCCAATGCGGGGCTCAGATCCCAGGACCCTGAGATCATAACCTGAGCTGAAGGCAGAGGCTTAACCCGCTGAGCCACCCAGGCGCCCCCAGAGAGTAGCTTTTTTATTGTTTATAATATACTGGTCACTTCTTTCTTAAAAAAAGTAAGAGATCTTTACATTGTTGTAACTTTTAAACAAATGCAATGCTTCAATGCTTTTTTATAATCTGCGTTTATAATCAGTGTACACACACACACTGCATTCCACGGTTTTGTCTCTCCACTCATGCATTCATTCATTCAGGAAAACATTATGAAGTGTGTATTATCTTCAGTGTTCTGTTGAGGTGCAGTGAAAGGTAACACTGTGCATGAAGGCATGGCTGCTGTCTGTGCTCACCAAACTCACTGTTAAGACAGAAGAATGCTCTTTTGTGTATCTTATAAGACCCTTATGAATTGAGTTCCCTTTCCCTGGTAAGAAGCTTGGGATTTTCAGCAAGTTATTTTCAGCAGGTGCCCACATCAGATTAAGTAGTACTGGACGGGTAGGGTAACGAATGAGATAGCCACCTGCAGAGAGTTTTTGCTGAAGCTCAATTCTACTTGTCTAAGTCCCTCAAAGTATCTCTTGAATCTGGGCTCCTTTCTTCACCTGAATATTGTTGTCTGCATCAGAAGAATGGTGTATGCCCTAAATCATCTCCTTGCCCCAGTCTCTTCCGGAGGGGCTGGTGTCACTTCCTTACAACTATCAGAGTTACCCTAGAAAGGATGTCAGGTCATGTTGCTCTTCCCCTTTGCTGGAAACCTCCATTTGGCTTCCTATTGTCTATAGAGCAGACACTGAATGCCTCAGGTTAGCACGTGAGTTCTCATAGGGTATGCTTCAAACCTACTTTCCTAGTCTCATCACTTGTCATTCTGTCCCCACGGCTACACACACACACACATAGCCTAAGTTCTGTCATTTCTCGCCATTTCCCAAAGCTGCCGCTCATCCACGACTCCAGGCCTCAACACACGCCATTCAGCACCTTTGTCCAGCTGGTCAGCTTCTCCTCACACATTAAAGATGCAGACCCCAGATGGAGTCTTGCTCCATGTGGCCTGGCAGACAGTGCGATTCCCTCCTAAGAGATCCCACAGCACTTTTCCATTCCTTTAAAAGATGATATTATAAGTTTTCTGCTACACATGCCTTCTGCCTTTGAGATCCTTGAGGAAAGGGGTGTGTCTCTCACCGCCCGCATACCCTAGGGACCTAGCAAAACCCCTGACACAAAGTGGAATGCTAATAAATGGTTCTTGAATGAATGGATAAGAGAAATGGATAAGAGAAATTGATGGTGTCCGCTCCAAGGCCTTGTGTCATTATTACCCCCCTTTTATTCATTATTTAAAAGAACTAAATGAAAGAGTCATTCCATGGATGTTTCCATAGCGAGTACAGGGCCACCTCTGGCACACACCGTATTGAAAACCTGGAAGAAGACTGGTGCTTTGGATATAGCTACAGAAAGCAAAGTTCCATATACAGGCAGATTAGTTCTTCAGCTCAGAAGCTTGGTTCTTCACTTCTCCCAGCTGCCCCATTATTAGCACTTGGGTCAGGCCTATTTGGATGGAGCCACTGACAGTCTTGATTTTACCCATTGTTATTCCAGCTTCAAAGAAAGTGCGGCATTGCTGTTTGGGTGATTGTTGCTCTGTGATGCCAAGATGTTTTAGAACAATGTTATGATGCCTGGTCGTACCTACTACCACTGAGACAAGCCCAGAAGTTAAATTATGAAGCAAACGTAGGCTTTGAAGAAATTTTTATTTAATCTGTATTCCCCTGTTTCATCTGTACATCCATCCAGCACAATCTGCATCATTATTAGTCACATCAACTTGCTTGGAAAAAAAAAAAGAGTAAAGAGTAAGACATCTGTGTTATAGCATTAATATATTCAAAGGTTTTTACTTTCATCTTGCAGGCATTAACCCTGTGTAAATGCGATGTAAGCGCAACTTACAACAGCACTAAGTTAGTGGAAGAAAAAGGTACTCCGGGGCCGCAAAAAGAAGGAGGGCTTGCGGAGAAAAAAAAAAAAAGAGGAACACAAAGAAAAGGAAGAAAGAAAAGGTATGTGTGTGTGGAGGGGACAACCAGGCTGGGAATTATGTAAAAAGCAGAGTTTTATCTGCAGATAGAGTATTTTGCCTATTTCCTTTCCATAGCTTTATTTCTAATTGCTAGCACAATTTCGAAGGCACTGAGGCAACCCTCGAGCAGTGTGCTGAAGGTGTGTTTGTGCTGCTATGCCCTCTGGCTTGGCTGCCAGCCTATTCCCTTAGATCAGAGCCAGAAGGCAGACTGTTTTCGAATACCGATCACCTCACCCGGACCTAATCCTTTGAGTTCTCTTTGGCATCTATTCCTTCTGCGAGTTTCCTCTTCTGTTCCTCTCTTTTCTTCTGAAGTTGACAACAAAGACATCCTCAGGGTCCTCCTTGATGTAAGACCACTCTTGATGTTATTACAGTGTGTTTTTTTTTTGTACCCTAAAGTTGTGCTACTTTTATATTCAGCTAGCACAATATTTGCACACCAGAAGATAAAGAAAATGTGAATATGTTATACAGAGTGATAGTTTCTTTTTAATTTGTTACCCCTCAGTGTTTTTTTTTTTGTGTGTGTGTAAACCCTTCCCTTTCCCTGTCACTCATCTACATATCTGATCAAGAACCTGAAGGTCTTTCTTTATAGACGACGTTACTTCTATACCTTAAATTGGCCTGACCTGCCACTTTTAATTTTAAAAATATGACTCTATGAGATATGGATGAATATGGAATTTCTGTGAAACACAAAACTTTTGAACGGTTCCTGTCCTCTGTGATAGTGAGTTTTAAAAGGGAAATCTCCAAAGAGCTAATTAGTAGACAAGTAGAGCTCAGCCTGAACAAAGCTGAAAAGAGTGCAGATAACTAAAAGGACCTGGCCATAGCTGACAAAAATCAAAGCCCTGACAGAGAGCTGGCAGTAACCTTGGCTGCTAACTGACAGGGACAATAAAAAAAAGCCCTTCTGAACCTGGCAGAGAGTGACAGCCCCGCTATAGGCTCTGGGAAGAGCACAATATCTCCACCACAAGGAAGCAGTAATCCTCCAGCAGGCAAAACCAAAGGCTCTTGCCGCCCACCTCAACTCCGAAAGATGTGACCTGGCTCCTACCACCGCTCATGGAGGAGAAAGAGACGGAGATGAGACTCCGGGGGGCTTTAAACAGTTCCTTGAAAAGTTCCAGGCTAGTAGTTAACTTAAGAATGGGAAATCTCTTTCTGGAGTGGTGGGAGAAATGGAGGGCGGCTCAAGATCCAGGAGGAACCAGGCTCTGGCTGGTGGCTCAGGCAGAAGAGCAATGAGGAAACGCCGGAACTACTGGTTGGAAAAAGTCTCTGTGGACCAAGACTTAAGGAGCCCAACAGCCAACAAAAATCAGTTGCAGATACAAGGCATGGCACTGGAAGGAAGCTCCAGGCATGGACGGACAAAAGGAAAGTAGGAATCAAGGAAAAGAGTGACAGGGCAATTCTTTATTAGAAAAATTCTTTATTAGAAAACACAGTTTGTAAAGAGGGGTGTGAAGCAGAGAGCCTCATTTTTAAGCAGCTAGTGGGGAAAGAAAGCACAAAAATCACGATCTTTAAAAACCCTCTTGAATTCACTGAGGAGAGCGAGGAAGTTCTGGTAGGTTTAGATTAAGTTTAGGCACTAATGAGCCCTGTTCTAAAATCCCAAAGGTGCAGCGTTTGTGAGAGGTCAGAAAGGATGCTTCCGGTTAATGCTGAGTGGTCTTAAAATTTCTCTCTGTGTTTATGAGATTCCATTATATATTTCTGGACATACAAACAATTCTGTTTAGGAGAGAAGCCAAGCCCTATCAGAGTGCTACAAGTACGATGAGGGTACTTGAGAGCGAGCACTTATAAAGCATTCTGTTCTGAAACGCAAATGCTAATAACATACATTAGGTGGTTTCCATTATCCCTAAATAAGGTCTTAGTTCCAGACAAGTTCTTCTGCTTCTATATTTATTCCTCCCCAAGATACTGAACTCTAAATCCTCACTGACGCGGTAGCACTTGAAGACGTAATCAGTGATTGCAGACTCCAGGGATGTTCTCTCAGAGGGACGGGATACGCAAGACCAGGGGAAAGCTTTGGAATCAGAAACCTAAGGGATTTTTTTTTTTAAGAAGGTGGGCACATAAATATCCTTCAATTCAGTGATCCCAGTTTCTTGCTCAGACTCTGATCTCTGTGATCGGATACTTCCAAATTTATATGCTGCTTCTATAATTATTATGGTAAGTATTATTACATTTACCATCCATCAGAAGAGTGTCACCAGCTTTCCCTGTACTACAGTCCTGTTTCCGGAACAAACACGTTTGACAAGTTAGAAAGCTTGGCTTGGTTCAGAATGAGTCTGATCTCAGAAGTCTGTCTAAATCTAAGCAGGTATGTCAGATAATTGAGAAAGGTCGATCCAAGTCAAGCAAATATTTGAACAATCGGATCATGGAAAAACTGCCTCATATTAAACTCAGGGGGTAAAAGAATAATTATCTCTTTTGATTTGGGTTGGAGATTCAACATACATTTTGGAAAAATAAGTGTATCTCAGATTAGTGTGTTTTTTTAATGTATCTGCTCATATTTATAGCTGAGTGTATATTTATAAAACAAGCTTTTATTCCCTCGTAAGACAAATAACTTAGAAGCTGTTGTAAAGCACAGCTTAGCAAATATTTGGTTTCTGGTTCTCTTTATTTCACATTTACAGGAAAAGCTAAGGGTTTTCTGTTTCATATTTTAAAATGATCCTACTAATTCCCCCACAGTGGGACATGCGTTATTTTCTTTAGGAATGGAAGTAGATTTTTTGGTGAATCATTTGTAGGGCTGAGCCAAACATCTTCAACCCATATTTGTGTGACCAGGATTCAGAATAATAATAGGGAAAATATGGAAGTGTTTTAGTTTCTTGTACAGATGAGTTTCCCAAGTTCCAGAAAGGTTGAAGCTGCACAGTGACCAAACAGAAAGTAGAGCCCACGCCTGACTCTCCAGCAGAACTTCCCCTGTTAGGAGGCACATAAACCATCCTGGTTTACTTCTGACTAGATTACTCCCCGGTATTGGAGTTAATTAATCACTGCTTTGACTCTAGGTAAAAATAAATGGTTCAAATATAAAGGACTTGTTGATTGTCTCTAGGTAGTATATCTTCCCACCACAATCCTCCCTCCTCCCTTGCCCTCCTGAAAGTTAACTTCTCTTGCTCTCTTACTCTGCTTGGGCTGCCATAACAAAATACCATAGACTGGGTGGCTTAGCAAAAAACGTTTATATCTCATTTCCCAGAGTTCTGGAAGCTGGAGGTTCTCAAGATCACCGGGTATCAGCATGGTCAAGTTCTTGGTGAGGACTCTCTTCCTGGCTCTTGTCTTGCTGTGACTTTATACGGTGGACAGAGAAAGAGCAACATACTCTCAAGAAGCTCTCTGGCCTCTTCTTATCAGGGCACGAATCCCATCATGAGGGCTCCTTCCTTAGGACTTCACCGAATCCTCATGACCTACCAAAGGCCCCACCTCCAATATCACACTGGGGGCCAGAGCTTTAACATATGAATTTTGGGGAGGACACAAACATTCAGTTGTAACATGTGCCATCATTTGTACTTCTTCTTTCACCTTCATAAGATCAGTTTGAGAAAACAAAACGGAAGTTGGTTATCAGATGCCATCCAGCATCTAAAATGGTGTCCCGCACACAGATACAATATCTGACATGCCATATGTTCAAAAATATTTTTTGAATAAGTGGGAGAACCAGTTTTCAGTTCTTAGTCAGACCATGGCTCACCTGATTTTAAAAATTAATTCTCCATATAAATCTTAACTAGAACTCATGAAGAGGACTCTAATAGTCTGCTTCCTCTTTCAACTTGTACTGGTTATACCTTCCTAGCCTATACTGGCCAGGTTTATACCTATACTGGCCCATCTATAACTTACTGATTGAAACCTCTCCTAAGATTGGTTGATGAATGCGAATGTGGAAAATTCTTCCTATCTGGACATACGCATTTGTTTGCACACCTCAGTGATTTTTCCTCTGTGCTTGACTGACAAAACCTTGATACATCATAACAAAACGGAGAAGAGAGTTGAAAACACACTGTCATATAGATACAGATTATATATGCTTCATTTATGTAACATCAGACAGATTCTGTTTTCTGAATTTCTTCTGTGGGAACTCTCCAATGAATTCTTCAGATTCTTCCATGGCTTTGAATAGGTGGTTTCCGTTCTTTTCAGTCACCTAACTGAGCTTTCTTTAGTCAGACTTCTGTGTTCCAGTACCCTTGTATATAGCTATCAGCTTAAAACCATAGAAATACTACACTTTTCCCAGTCTTCACATTGCCATTAACCAAGTTCAACGCCGACTTCCTTTTTCTTTTCCTTTTATACTAGAAACAAAAGCATTTTCTAAAGGACAATATGGCTTTTACTTAAAAAAAAAAAAAAAAGAAAAAGAAAAAGATGAATTGACCCAGATAGTAAAAGATAAGCCCCTTCCTGTGATAATTGCAATATACTTTAGGAAAATCACCAAAAGATATCAATGTTAAATGCCAAAACGTCTGTAAGAAATGATAAAAAGAACATTCAGTATCATTATATTGGCATGAATGGCACTCTGGATCTTTTTGCCTTAAGTAGTCAAAAAACCTTTCCATTATTTTCATATTAGAAGCAAAGATAATTTGTTTCTCTTTTTTTCTCCTTCCTTCCTCCCTCTCTCTCTCTCCTTTCCTTTTTTCCCTCCTTCCTTCCTTCAAATCTTAATATATAATTTAAAAGTATGGAAAAATTGTATTTGAGATCTTTTAAATATTTTTTGTTAATATCATTTTCTTTTGTTTTTGCTTCTTAAAAATTTGCTTAAGTTTTTTTTTTTTTTTAAACTCCATGTACTTCAGTGGAGACTATGTTCTACCAATCATTAAAGTGCATTTAGAGAATCCTTAGAGGCTAAATATCTTATGTCACTTAGATTGGAATAAAGATTCTTTTTTTTAAGATTTATTTATTTTAGAGAAAGAGAGAAAGAGAGAGAGCACAAATGGAGGGGAGGGGCAGAGGGAGAGAGAATCTCAAGCAGACTTTGCACAAAGCACAGAGCCCAGTGTGGGGCTCAATCCCACCACCATGGAATCCCAATCAGAGCTGAAACCCAAGTCTGATGTTTAACCAACTGCACTATCTAGGTGTCCCTAAAATAAAGATCATTAATAGGAAATTCTCTCTATATATTTTTATATTGGAGGCTCCTACATTATTTCTACAAATGGAGTAACTCACAAGGATGTTATCTATAAAGTTAATGCCTATAAGAATACTAAGATCTATAGTTACAGAATAACTTTTGTTAACTATACATGAAAAAACAGTTTAGGTTTTTGTTTTTTATGATGAATGGTATGGATCTTTCTAGATGTAGAGAATAGATGTAGAGACTCCTTTATGATTGTTTTCTTATTTAATTTTACAAAGTTTTGTCTTAGGAGACAGTGTAAATAAATTAAAGATCTTGATATAAAGTGAATCTACTTAATCAAATTAACTTGAAAAAACCAGTTGAATCAAGTCAAACAGTTATGCTCAGAACAAGTAGTTGAATTCAGTCAAATGCTATTTATAAAAGAATTTTCTAATGTTTTTTCTCCCAAACAACTGGTGGTTAAACTACCCCTTTTCTCCTAGCTCAGTCTGTGTAAACACCACTGAAATAGAATAAAAGAAAATGTGCATAAAAGTGATACAGAAAAACTTGTCCACCAAAGTCACAAAAGATGAAAATTTAGAATACTTACCTTTTGGAGAAAATTTAATTTTCAGTATAGTTAGCATATAGTGTTATATTAGTTTCAGGTATACAAGATGGTGATTGGGCAATTCTCTACATTACTCAGTGCTCATCGTGGTAAGTGTGCTCTTAACCCCCTTCGCCTATTTCACCCATCCCGACCCACTCAAAACCAGAAAACAAACTCTTAACTATAGAGAACAAACTGATAGTTATCAGAGGGGAGGTAGAATACTTATCTTTAAACAAACAAACAAACAAACAAACAAACAGGGGTGCCTGGATGGCTCAGTGGGTTAAGCTCAGGTCATGATCTCAGGGTCCTGGGATGGAGGCCCACATCAGGCTCTCTGCTCAGTAGGGAGCCTGCTTCCCCACCTCCCACCCCCACCTACCTCTCTGCCTACTTGTGATCTCTGTCTGTCAAATACATAAATAAAATCTTTAAAAAAAATTTTTTTAAAAAACCCTATTTTTAAAGTATTTGTGGAAACTATGGTTTATATTAGAATGTGTTTGCTTAACTGCCTTAAATAGCCAGTGGCTTTTTTTCTTAATGATCTATGGGGGATGGGGTGGGGGTGGGGGAAACTTCATCTATGTAGTCCAAAGATCTTAAAAAGTATTCTTATCATATGAGGATTTCTCAAAGTAATTTAAGTGAAGAATTCTTTTGCTAGAGGGTGGGAATGTTCATCGGGTGTGTTCCCTGACCATTGTTAAAATCATAGATGCAGCTGTGTTGACCTCCTTAACTACGTGGTTTCTAGTTTAACTTGCACATAAGAATATTTCTGCTTCTTTCCTCCTGTTTGCCAACTTTCTCTCTCAGCAATGTGCAGTAAAGAAGTGTCTACAAATAAATACTCCCTCTACTTTTCTTGCTGCTGTGACCTGCTGACTAATTATTATTGTCAGTGGTTTATAAGGAATTCTATAGAATACATTTAAATATATCTACCTAGAATGATAATAACAATATTTAATAACCATTTTGATAAAAGCATTAAGCAACACAAGTGAGTTCCTCCTGGATAAAGCAGAAGGAATGCAGGCCAGTAAACAGTCACTTTAGCCAGTCTGGTTGTATACTAATTGAATATCAGTCTCATATACACAAACATCCAAAAGTAGACCCATAAAGGAAAACACAATGGGTATCAACAACAATATTTCCTGAACTCTGTTTAGTGAAATCTGTTCTAATGTGTGTGTGTGCATGTGTATACCTACATACAAATGTGTATATATGACTAGGTTGGTAATCTCTAATATAAAACACTTTCTCAAAGTACATCATTCTTAAACACATCGCTCCAATATCATAAATGGCATTTAGAATAGTTCACAACAGCCAGTTTCACAGAAATACTGAACATTGGCAGTGAAAATTGGAATAGATCCCCTTAGCCAAATTTTATCTTTATAATTTGAAAAAAGAATAATTGTGCTCATGACATAGCTTTTGCTGCCCTTCATCCTCTAAAATATGATACGTTAAATTTCTACTTCTCTTCTTAGCCGTGTGTGATTAGGAGTAAAATTTATAAACTGGGGAACTGTCGTAGCAGTATCTCCTTATCTCACTATGACTTTGCTGATTCCCTTTTCTCAGTTATCTTATTTGTGAAACAATGATTCCATTAGAGATGAGAAATACATACACTTAAAAAATAAAAGGTGGCAGGCTACTGCTTGTGATGATTACATTAGCCATCCCCCAAGCTTTCCCCGTTCCTTAAATACATAAACCATCACTAACAGAATCCACGGCAACATCTCCAATTTGTGGCCAATAAAATCGGGATGATGTTTAAATTTAAAACTCTACTCTAGAATTACATTTCATATATCTGTGGTAACGATTTCTATCTTCAAGTGCTACAGTAAACACTTGTTGAGGATGATTTTCCAGGTTTTGTGGATGGTGAAAGTAGGGAGTAAGTGTAAAGTTTCAGATTTAGGTCAAAGATTTTCTGATTCCCAGATTATCTGTGAGACCCAACCTGATGATTTAGTCGCTTTTCGGTCCTTTGAACATACTGCTGCAAAATGCACCATTTCCTTTCTTTTAAACAGTCACAGAATAATATTTAACAAGAAAATTTTTAATTTTCAAAAAATTAAAATGATTTTCCAATATAATGGCTTAGTGTCTTTTAATACAATTACTTCAGGGTTAACTTTTCTAGGTGAGGATGAACATCCCATGCTTTCCTCTAGGCAGTTCTTTTCTATATTTTATCATTACATCAAACGTGCATATATCACAGATTTGATTAAATAATGCTCACAGTAAACACCAACAATGGGTACACGCAGCACTGGGTTGAAAGCATTGTAAAAGCCAGCAGCTGTTCTATGTAAGGGGCTAATTATGCATGATGAGTGTCTAATTTGAGAGCAACACAGAGCTCATTTCATCTAAACAGCAAAGTAATTGATGTGACACATTCAGTGTATCGCTTATGGATTTTTTTTAATTGACCTTACAAAGTATAAAGATGACGAACGAGTGGATGCCACTCACTGTTCTTGACTCAGGAACCAGGGAAGGGGGTAAGTTTTCTTTGGGGCAGGACTTTTGACTTGTGCATACTGCTGAATGATTCTGGATACTTCACTACTTAAATAGTGATTTCTTGGTTCAGTACCAAGGCTGTGCATTGTAATGGAAGGTCGATTAGGCCTTTCCTCTACACACCTGCCAAATGTAAAAGGTACTTCGTGGTGTCAACATGTTGACAAATTCAGAAAACCAACCACAAAATTCTCCTTTAACAACTTGTCTCATATTTATGAAAAAGGGTGATTGAAGTGTATCTGATGAAATAAATATTTTAAGCCTGACTAAATATAAAGCATGACTGATCCTGATTTCTTAAGTTTCATAAATTATTACAAAGCAGCAGCATCTGTTTGTCCTCGGTTTCTCGCATTCGAAGGTGGCCCACATCAAGCTGTACACTGTCCCCGAATCCGCAGAGGCCACTCTGCCCTTCGCTGTGCTCTGTATACGCTCAGCTCGGCGATAACAGCATTTCCATCTTGCTTATCGTTCTACCCAAACTGTCTTTTCCAGGGCCTGGCCCATAGTTGGCAATCAAAAGAATGTGTTTTGCATGAAGAATGAATGGATGGAAATACGCATTAAGATTATCCAGTTGCTTTGAGCTCTAATGATGTCATATGTAAGGAATTCAGGGGACAATTCCTTATGATTTCCATTTATTCCTAATAATTTTTTTTTTTTGTCTTCTACAGGAGAAGTAGCATAATAAGTCACACCTGATTAGGAGAGATTCTTAGAAGATTAACTCATCCAGACTGATGTACTGTCCCCAGATAAATGGTATGACCACTTATGGGAAAGAAAACGTGCTTTTGCAATGAATAGTCTTTGGCTTGTATACCATGATACTTAAACTCTCTGAGCTCCATGTCCCTTGTTTTAATATTCACCTTGAAGAGTTGTTTTATTAGATGAGAAAACAACTGTAAACTCACTAGCATCACACCCAATAACATAGTAGGTCTGGATTACATATTAGCTTCCCTTTTCTTTATAGCTATTTATATAGAACATTGTTATATTCATATTGAGAATTTGAGGGAAAGAATTCTTAAGAATCCATTAAAGTATTAACCTTCTCTTTTAAATTTACTGTAACCCATGAATAGTACGTGATTCTGCTGTTTTCACTTACAGCTTTGCACAACCTATCATCTGCTTATTTGATCTAGTGCCTACAAAACATATAAATTGCCCCTTGCCCTAGATGGACTCATTATCCAAATTAAGCATACACACATACACATAGATTTATAGCAAGAACAGAAACAGTTACTTAAAGGAAATCAACATTAAACTCGATGGGCCATATTAAGCCCACATTAAATCCACCTGAGCTGCACTTTCCTCTTGACAGGGTAATTGTAGGGGTGAGTGGTGAGGCTGAAGTGTGAAGTGATTGCACAGATGGTTAGAGGGTGGGAGACAGGTGTTTGAATAGACTCAACCTTCCCACTAGGTTTGTCCAACCCAGTGATTCTCAATGTATTTTTCTTGCCCCACAAGTTCCATTTTTATTCATATTGGGTCTGCAGATGTCCACTGAGTAAGTGGATACAAATGAGAGTAGAGTATGCTTAAATATTAAACGTGGCATTGACATGGGCTGATCTGGCCATCGGAAAGATAATTGCGTACATGGTGTTCTTCTGTGATGAAAGACTCTGTTTCATGCCATCAGTGGGCATGAATTCCAAAAGCTATAAGCAAGTTTGGCTGGCAGAAGAGAATCACCAAAACCTAGAATTTCTATCTGGTCCTTTATGTTACAGTTAACAGTGCACTGTCTTTCCTAGTCCCTATCCCCACCGGAAAGGAATAAGAACGCGTAATAGGTCATCTTATTTGGGACTATGGGAAGATGACCGGAAGCTGCATTAGATTGATTCTGGCCCTCCCAAAGACCCCTCCAACCTAACTGGCAACATTTGGCCAAAAGTTCTGGAGGCAATCATCCTGGGGTGTTTGAAACCAGTCATCGTGCTCAGAAGTGCGGATTTTGGACACCATTGTTTCGGAATGAAGCTGGGGAACTGACGACTAATCTGAAGAAGACGGTGATTGCATAGCAGGAAAGGGGGATGTGAGACTTGCTGGGAAGGGAGTAGAGAACAAAAGATTTTATTTATTTTATTTATTTTTTAAGATGTTATTTATTTATTGGACAGATCACAAGTAGGCAGAGAGGCAGGCAGAGAGAGGAGGAAGCAGTCTCCCTGCTGAGCAGAGAGCCTGATGCGGGGCTCGATCCTAGGACCCTGGGACCATGACCTGAGCCGAAGGCAGAGGCTTTAACCCACTGAGCCACCCAGGCAACCCAAGAACAAAAGATTTTAATCGTCTCCTTTATTTTATAGAAGGTGCTAGTAATGCTCCTCTTTACTGTGACTACATTCTGCCTTTCAGAAGGTTCCATCTTAACTAAAAAGGCCTGAAAATCCTTTGCTTACAGCTGCTGCAAAGTTTTGAATACTGAGCAACACATTGCTTTCATGGGGGACAATGGCAGGCGCTGTTCTGTCATGAAAGGCTCATGAGCTGGCTCTCCATCCCTACAGTCCTGATGCACTCTGGAGCCCAGTCAGAGGGATTCTACCCAGGGGGAGCAGCAGGGATTCTGTCTTCCCTGTCCACAAACAAATGCATAGAGAACATCGTTTCGCAATTGTTTGAAATCCTTGGGATTACAAACAAGTCTAGAATGTTGGAAATTCAAATCTCAATATCTCCTTTACCCAATATATTGAGTTCTTGTTATGTAGTAGGAACCATGGCAGGTCCTGGGAAATGAGTAATGAGCAAGGTAGACCTGGCCTCTATTTTCATAACACTTACAACCAACTGGGGGTCCCAGACAGCAAACAGATAAGTACATAAATAAGTATTAAAGAATAATGATGTGACCTGATGCATAGAAGTAAAACATGCATGGAGCACATGTAACAAAATGACCTGGTCTAGGCTGGGGGTCAGACAAATCTCTGAGGAAAACACTATCTATCCTGACACTATCAGTACCTGATGAGTATTGGTTAGCCAGATGAAGAATGGGGAAGAGTGTTCTGATCTTAGGACAGAACATGCATGAAGGCCCTGGGTCAGGAAAGAGTATGGCACAGTTGAACCTGAAGATGAGATACACCACAGTGAGATCATTCCTTATTGGAACTTAGGTTTATCCATTGTGCAGTGAGACGCCAATGAAAAATTGAAATCCGGGCTGAGGGGCGACATTTTTTAAAAGTTCACTTTGGATGTGTAACCGAGAATTAGAAAGAGAAAATGTGGAAGTGGGGAAAGGGACTAAGAGGCTTGGATAATATTCCCAGTGAGAGACAATGGCCGCAGCCAGGATGGGGCCGTGGGAATGGAGAGAGAGGAGCGTGCGTGCGTCAACAGGCTTTCTCACACACTACCTGGACCACGTCCTTCCTCTCAGCTAATTAGGCCAAAGCATTGAAATCCTATCTTATTTCGTAAGAATTAACAGCTTCCTTTTCTGTAAATAGAGAACAGCAATACTTATATTGTCAAAAACAGTGTTTAGTACAGCTAGGCACTGCCAGGAAGATTCCAACAATGTAAGGTTAATTCCTGTACGTATTATAATAGATCTGAAGTGAAGCTGTGTCACTTCTACCCCCTTGAATAAGGTGTCTTCTATACAGATACATGGAAAATAATCCTTTGTGTGGAATGATAAAATTATAACTTGATATGATTAAATGAAACACCTAGATATATCATAAATAACTTAACCCCCCAGAATTATAAATGCACAATATGCATTGTATTTAGACCAGCAATCCTTCTTTACCTAGATAAGTAACAGGCAATGGCTATTTAATGTCTTAACCCACTTGTGTCCTGTCTCTCTGTCTTAGCTCAGTCTTCCCCCACTGGGCTATCTCAGTTGTCTGGTGGACTTCTCTGCATTTCACTACCTCCTGTGCTCGGTCCTCTGTTCTCCACTCCTTCCTCCTGCCTCCTCCTCTTTCCTGTTTGCTACTAGCACTCCCTTTTGCTCTTCTACATCCCTTCCACCTGTATTTTCTTGCTGCACACCACAATGATTTCTTGCCTTCCCCTCTGTTCTTCACTCTTTCTCCTTTTTCTCCTCACTCATGATTTCTCTCCGGGAGACTCTGCTCCTTTTCATTGGAGAGAGGGAAGTTAAATTCCAAACTTACCCAGTCAGGAACAACACCTGTGCCTCTACTGAAGTCAAGAGAAGCTGATAGGATGAGGCAAAGAGCAGTCGCCCTACTTCTGGCAAAGCAAACCCTGTGATGGTAACGGGATTTCTCAAGGCTCCATCAGCACACGTGGTTTTTCCTACAAGGTCAGCTTTCATATCTGAGCTCTATCATGAATGCCGCTCCTCTGGATGAGGGCATCCCTCCCCTGATGGAGGGCAAATATTAGCACATTTTCCATATACAGATATCATCACACATACAGCAAATCATGAAATAATCATCTCACACGACGTCAGTTGGGAGAATTTTAGAATTGTGAGGGACGTTGGGCAAGTTTGAAAAGCATGTTAGTTTTCAAGAGTAATTAGGTATCATCTACCAGGGAGAAGACCCTACGGAGGTAGCATTAAGGATAGTTTTGTTTTTATGGGGTGGAGAGGAAAGGACAGCTTGCAGGGAATGGAGAGTGACTTGGCCATCCAGGAGGCCCCTAGGAAGAAGATGCCAGGAAAGAAGGCCATCCGCATAAGGCACAGCAGACGACATAAGGGATGCCCACTCTGTGTCTGGGCATGTGGGGGAGCTGGACCAGGTATGTACAGATTTGACACTGGAGACTGTGTTCAACCACTTGTGAAGTTTAGCTGCCCACATCTCAGACACCACAGAAAAAAGAATATGAAGGCTAGCAAATTTTTGTGTATTCATTCAACAAATAATCATCAAGCCTTTACTTTGTGTTAGGCACTATTTTTGGAAGTGAGAATACAGCAGTGAACAAAACAGTTTCTATCCTTAAGGAGCTTATATTCTCATGTAGAAGACAGATAATGAACCCCCAAACAAATAATGTACTATTGCTACTCTTACTCATACTAGTATAGCTATCACTACTACTATTACTAAAGCTACCTCTGTTTCTATACTACTACTAATGATAATTAACACTTAGGTAATCCTTACAATTAACCAAGGATTTTTCTGATTCTCTTACATACATTACCTCCCTTAATTTTCACAATCCTCTTTTTGGATAGGTACTGTCATAGTAATTCCCCTTTTACAGATGAGGCACAATTAGCTTATGTGCCTTCCTCAGAGTCACATGGCCCTAAGTGGAAGAGTTATATGATGTCAGTGAAAAGTATTCTGAGAAAAAATAAGGATTAGTGAATGCCATCCACAGATTTAGCCAATGGAAGTCATATGATTAGTGACAACATAATCTTTGGAATCTGAGATCTTGGATCAAGGTGCTACATCCAAGTTCTGTGATTTTTAAGCAAATTCTATTGTTTTCTTTAGGCCTCACACTTGTCATCTGTTAAGTGGGGATAATAAAACCTAGTGAGAGGGGTTTCTGTAAGCATAAAGTAAGATTAAATTATATAACGATTATAAAGGACTCAACACAGGTCTGGCAAACAATACATGCATGATAATTAACAGGGCTTGAAGCTCAACAACAGCCAGCACAGTTAGGTGAAAACAAATTGCCCGTGGCTGAATGTTTCTAGGATGGGAAAGAATTATTTTTCCTTAAGGATTTAGTCACTCCAAGGAGTAAGGAATACAGAAGATTCAGATCTTCCCAAGGGAAATGGACTCTTTCAAGAAATTACTGTTTGGCTGATACAAGAGGGCAGAGGCTCCCCCAAGGAGCTCAGACTGGCAAGAAGGAGGGAGCAGTGAGTGTGAGAGAGAAGCTGAGCCTTAGGGGTTGGGGGACTTTCCTACTGAAGGAGACCACTCTGGCCAAAAGGGATCACCCAGCCCGTCTTAGTCACACAACACAGGCTAACAGTGGAAGGGCTGGGGACAGCCTTAGCCTTGTTCCTGAACGACATCTTACCTGGTGAAATATAGGTGTATCTTTATAGAGATCTAAGAGGAGGGAACGTGGCCAAACATGGATGTCTATTTTCCTTAGTCTTCTATGACCTCATATCCCTGCCTTTTGCTTTTCCCAGACCTGCTGTGTTTGGCAGGACCCCTGATGGTATTTACCATTATTATAATAGGAAAAAAATAAATGTTTGTTGCCTTTGATGTGCCTGTCAGTTTCTTTCTGCTCACTTTAATCATGGTCTTTGCCTATCAAACAGTTCTGCTTCATGACTAACAATCCAAGATGTGACCAAGTTCACTCAAAGGTTATCTCTGAGAGACGTGTTATTTTTGGTTGGTTGTTTGGTATACTGAAAAAAAGTTAGGCCTTGTTATCCTAGAGTGATTTTCTTGTCAATCAAAAAGACTTTAGGAACCATGAACTCTGCCCATAGACAAAATAAAAAACGTTTTGGGCCAGTGTTAAAATGTACATTGGCATTGCAATCAATGCTCATGCCTCAGAAGTGAAGATTAATGGATTTTATGCTGGATTTTGCCAATACTGTCTTCTAACATTTTTGGAAATCCATTTAGCCTGTTCATAGCATCCTTTTTTAGTGTATTAGACTGTAGTATGGCTTCAGTAGGATCTGTCTATAATTTGTATTGGGGCATTCAACCATGAGAGAATTAATTTAGTGCAATAACTTTATGGAGATGGGAGGCAAGGAGAGTGCAGTGTAAACTTTGTTATATTATAGAACATGAAGTGGTTTTTTTTTTTTTTGAGGTTTTATTTATTTATTTGACAAAGATGACAAGTAGGCAGAGAGGCAGGCAGTGTGTGGCAGGGCGGGGAGCGGGAAGCAGGCTCACTGCTGAGCAGAGAGCCCGATGTGGGGCTTGATCCCAGGACCCTAAGATCCTGGGCCAAAGACAGAGGCTTAACCTACTGAGCCACCCAGGTGCCCCACAGAACATGAGGTTTTAACCCATGTGGTATCCTTAATGAAAATAGGAACATGGATGGAACTAGTGGGCGTTATGCTAAGTGAAATAAGCCAGAGAAACACAACTATCCTTGATTTAGCTTATATGTGGGCTCTAAAAAGCAAAATACATGAATAAAAAAAAGCAGAAACAGTCCCGTAAATACAAAGAACAAACTGGTGGATGCAGGAGGGGAGGGTATGAGGGGATGGGCAAAATGAGTGGAGAGTGGGAGGTGCAGGCTTCCACATATGGAATGAATAAATCCTAGGGATGAAAGGCACAGCATAGAGAGTATAATTGATGTTATTGTGACAGTGTTGTATGGTGTCACAGGGAAACTACACTTATGAGCATAGCATTGCACGTAGAGTTGTCAAATCACCATGTTGTACTCCTGAAACTAACGTAACATTGTGTGTCAACTATGTTTGAAAAAGTAAACATATTTTAAAAATAGCATACTTTTTCATACCACTCTTGATATTATTTTGATTTGCAATATTTAGTACATTTGAGAAGTATTCGAGGTGGAAGACAAGGGGGAAGAATTTCCACATGCCTATCATTATCAATGCCTCAATTAAATGCCTTGGTATGTATAATTCTTTGTTGCATACCTAATAAATACTTGCCGATGCCATATGGCTGCTGCTTGCTTTTCTTGGTCTACCAGATACCCCGTGGCCACTTTTGAGTATGAGTCAGAACCAGTGCTCACAATTGCTCTTTGGCCTGAATTTTTGGGGGGTTATTGTTAATAATAATTTTTTTTCCAGCTTTAACCTCCACATATTCTCTAGACTGGATTCAAATGCCTTTTAAGCTAAATTTCCTGAGACAATCTGGAATGACTGTCACTTCTGAAATTTAAAGTTGTGCTCTTCAACCTGTGTTCTTATGTGAGGGCCCAAGTAGGGACTCCCTGAATATGTGTAAGTCTATTCACAGTTCTCCCCAGTGTGAGGAATTAGCACTTTCCTCTTTTATTTGAAAGACTCTGCCCTTTGAGTCTGAAGCCATGTGGACATAGAGTTAGTGGAGAATCAGCGTTTGTTAGAATGTATTGATCCCTGGGCCCTTCAGAGAAGTTACAGCAAGAGACTCAAAATGGCAAACAACACAAAAAGAACAGGGTGAAAAAAGCTTCGGGGAAACCAACCTACACACCTGAAGAGTACTTTGGGTGGTCTTTTTCAAAAAATACAAGTTAGTAGCTCCAGCCTGGATTGATGCCCTTGTAAGTACACATCCAAGTAGAACTGATTGCCTTTCAGTATAAAAAAGCCAGTTTCACATTAACTTTTCAAACATATTTTGCTGAGTTTCCAGCAAATCAAAAGCATTACTCTCTGTTTTTGAAAATTTTTAAATATTAAAAGAAACCAGTTATAGGACAGGATAATATGGGAGGGGTATTTAACAGGCAAGTTTTTCTCTTTGAAAGGGTTGCATAAATGCTGAAAAAAACCACTGTGGCTTGGTGAGTTCACCTCAGCCATCAATTACTTCACTGTCTGGTATAGCGGACTCTGAATGTAATTGCTGAATTCATGAAAGAATGTAATAACCCATGAAAAACAGACTCTGCAAAATATTTTGAGCTTTTGGGATGCAAAAACAGGGATACTCACTTTTCCTCTTTTCCATAAGTTTGTTATAGCCCACTCTTTATAACTTCAGTGTTGCCCAAGCTGACTCTGCCTCTCTCCCTACCTGTTGCCAGTGGTGTGCTCTGAAGAGGATAGGGTGACATCCCATAGCTCAGGGGACATCTAGATGATGCTTCTTGCCCTGTATTCTGAAAGTTCTTGCTCTGACCTAGAATACCTGGTTTTTCTTGGGCTGTTTGACCTCAACTATGCCCCTTGTCCAGTCATTGCTGTCCACCTGGTTTTAAATTTAGGTCTCAGCTATGACTCTTTGATCGCCATAAACCATAATCTGTGGAGTTCTCTTGTCTCACTGTTGTGCCTTACCCAAGCTCTAAAGGTCTCAGGCCCCTAGATGGAAGTTTGGATGTCAGCTACTGAGTATCTTTTCCTACCATGTCTATGATAGTGGCTAGACATGACAGGATTCTTTCACTGCCAGTGTAACTAAATGATTTATTTCTTCTGGAACCTTCATACATTGACCAAGATACACCCAGAGCTTGAAATTCCAGGCCTCAGACTCCAGATAGTCAGCTAGAGATAAAGATGGAACCCTGACTTCAACAAAGTGCCAAAGACCAGCTGTGTCCTGAGGCTCAGTAGTGCCCTCCACAGTGAGTGGTCTGAGTTCAGGAAGTAGGATTGGGGTATCAGCATTTTAACTAGACTAGCATTCCAAGACCCCAGAGTGTTGCACAGAAATTCACCAGCAAATAGAGACCCTGCCACCATTTGTCCATCAGTAAATGAATTGCTGCTATCTAGGATTTCATAGCAACTTAGCCCAACTTTTGGCTCTCATGCTCAGGAGGAGATGGAGAGAAGTAGATGAAGGCTGCCCTCCAATCCGGAGCCCCAGGGCCTCCCAACCATGTGTGGTTGCCCACGTGTGGAGGCCCATGTTGGAAGACAGCATCAAGGAGTCCAGATGTGCTGTCCATCCTTTCTAGTCCTTGTTTATGGACAGCAGTGTCCCACATGCTGCTGTCTTACCTGAAGATGTCCTTTCCTCCTTCACGACTGAGTTGATGATGTCATGGTACTCCTGAGGCAATATAGAGTAGAGGTCAAGAGCTGGGTCTTGGTGCCATACTGCCTGGATTCCAAACTTGATTCTGTATATATCACTCTGAGAACTTGAGCAATTTGCTTAGACTCCCTGGAATTCACTATCTTTCTTGTAAAGAGAAACTTCATCATTCATCAGCTACTTATTGTGCTGCTTCTTTGGAAGGGTACTATTTGGGGGTTGAGGACACAGCTGTAAAAGTGAACTAGGAAAGTTACCTGTCACTATGGAACTTAAGTTCTAAAGGGAAATAGATAATGCACAAAAATAAATGTATACTCTCAAAGAGATGAGAGCTATGCAGAAAAATAAAACATGGTAAGAGAATAAAGAGTGAGGTGGAGGGGTGCCTCGGTGGCTCAGTGGGTTAAGCCTCTGCCTTCGTCTCAGGTCATGATCTCAGGTCCTGGGATCGAGCCCTGCATTGGGCTCTCTGCTCAGCAGGGAGCCTGCTTCCCTCTCTCTCTTTCTCTCTGCCTGCCTCTCTGCCTACTTGTGATCTCTCTGTCAAATAAATAAATAAAATCTTAAAAAAAAATTTCCTGGTTCTTTCAAAAAAAAAAAAAAAGAGCGAGGCGTATTATTTTAGATGACGTAATCATAATAGTCCTCTCTTAGGAGATGCCGTTTGACCATCCGTCTGAATGCAGTGAAGAATAAGCCACGCATGTAACTGGCATTCCTTTCAGAGAAAACTCCAAGTGCAAAGACCCTGAGGCTGAACTTTGCCTGGGATAATGACATTACCTGTTACATACAGTTACTGTGAGGTTAAATGGCTAATTCATTTAAGAACTTTTAATAGACCCTGTACATAAATGTTTCTTGCTAAAGGCTGGTTGTTAGTATTATCAGACTGCTTCAGATACTCTTGCCCAGCTAGTCCCATTGTAGCTGGGATAGATGGTCCAGGTAGGCTACCCTGATGGCTGGGGACACGGCCACCTGCTGCTTCCTGCCGGTAAAACTGCTGGGTGTGTGTAACATGTAGAGAAGCTGGTGTTGTGTCTCTCTTCTGCTGCCCATTCTTCCTCCTATATCTTGGTTTCCACTAGCTAGACATCCTTTCAGTTCCTTAAGTCAGCTTTGCCATCTGCTTTGCATGAGATTTCTGTCACCAGTAGTGCCTATATCACCTACCAAGCTGCAGGCCACTCTCCGTCATGGTGCCAGGGATCCAAGACGATTATTTATCATATAGGAAGATGCCTTTACTCACAGAAGATTGCAGCCAACACATATTTCACTGGGGGCTGTGTTTTGTCAAATAGAAAACCTCCCTCTTTGAGTGTAAATGAAAGAATAAAGCCACCAAAATATGGGTGGAGTTCATTCCTTTGAATAGACCACCCGTCTATTCAATGGGGGTGTGGTGATCTTATGTAAGAAAATGGACAAACCCCCCACAGACCTACCACTGCCTCAGTGCTTTCACCATTGAGCCTTGCACCTGCTCCCACAGACTCATGACCTTCTGAAGCTGCTCTGTCGAATGTTTTGTGATTTGTCATTTTTAAAGAAGATTATACTTGTTGGTGCTCACAACCTCGTCCGTGTTTGGAAAAGTGACAAGTAGAGAATGGCCCTCTAGTCATTCTTTGGTCTGGCTTGTGCACATGGTGGATTTAGTGTTCAGGGATGTAAGAGGCTGGCTGCCCACCAGACTTGCTTCAGGAATACATCTTATATGATCTTCTGTGCCAGATCCACTAACATGACATCCCATAGTCAATAATAATGTCAACTTCAACAGATATTGTGAGCCTATTCAGAGCTAGATGTTATGCTAAGACTTTTCATTTTTTTAATCTCATTTCAACCTCACAACAGTAATATTTAACCCAGATACTCCATACATCAGTAGGCTACAAGATCCCACCTCCCATTAATACCCAAATCTCAATAACGTGGGTCTCTAACCTCTTGTCACTATTAGATGTTCAACATCTTTACCAGTTTCCCGTCCATGAATTTTTTGGATATCTGTGCCATATGGGTCTGGATTTGGGCCACTCCTGGGTTTTTCTGCAGTTCTCTTTTTCTTGCCCCAAGACTTGTTTCACTCAAGCCACCTGCTGCTAATCTCCCTGGCACAGCTCTGTCTCAAGTGTAGGCTCAGATGCTTCCCATATTTCCCTACTGTCATAGGGAAGATCAAAATGTAGTATTTTAGTGAGACTCTTATGATAGTTTTGGGGAACAAAAAGGAATAATACACAGAGGACTTAAAATTGATTATTAGATACGATTGCTCTCAGAATCTTCAGGCATAGGCCCCTTGGAGGCCCTTTCTGAGGCCGTAGCCCCTACAATGCACTGATGTTTTCACTTCTGTTGTCTGATGTGTTGGTAGAGGCCAGTTTGTGTTGGCAATAAGACCACCTTGCAAATGCACCTTGTACTGATTCCAAACCTCTTCCTTCTCCAGTTCTGAACAGAGGAACGGTTATCCCATATTATCTACAAGCCAATCCTTGGGATTTCATTTTCTATGACAGGATGAAGAACATCCTCAGGGGTTTTCCCTAAGGCCCCCTACTAAAGGCAATGCATAAAAATGCAGCAAACCAACATTAGGACATTGCCCAATTTCTGAGTTACTCTCTATCAACTCACTTCATATACAAGATATTAACAAGTGTCCAAATTCAGCTTCAGCTCTACCAAACAAGTCCCTTATAGACATAGTCTAAGACCAGCTGCCAGAGCCTACCTGACACCTTCCAGTCTCTGCTTCCAGCCTCTGCCATGTTTAGTACATACAGTAGTTCCCCTCTTACCTGCAGTTTCACTTTCTGCACTTTGGGTTATCCACTGTCAACCACAGCCCCGAAGCAGAAGACCCTCCTCCTCACGTATCGTCAGAATAACCGTAATAGCCTAACACTAACATTACAAAGCCCATGTCATTCATCTCACTGCGTCTCAGCACATAGACCTTTTTATCATCTCATCATCCCAAGAAGAAGGGTGAGTACAGTACAGTAAGATGCTTAGGACCGCATTCACATAACCTTTATTACAGTACATTGTTATGGTTCTATTTTATTGGTAGTAATTGTCGTTAGTGTCTTACTGTGCCTAATTTATAACTTACATGTTATCAAAGGTCCATATGTAGAGGAAAAAGCATAGTGTATATAGGGTTAGGTACTTTTCCTGGTTTCAGACGACTCCTGGAGGTCTTGGAACCTACCCTCCACAGATGAGGGGAAAACGACTGTATTACTCTATTTAATTCTCACCACAGCCCTGTGGAATAGGTATCATTGGTGTGTTTGGGGCTCTTTTTTTTTCTTTTTTTTTTTTTGTCATTTACTAGAAAAAAATGTGATGAGATTAGCTCTGTTATTAAGTCCATGTAACAGATAAGGAAACCCAAGTTTACAAAGGTTAAATAACTTGCCTAACATGACAGACATTTGTCCAGAGGGCAAGTGTATACTGAACATCTCTTCATCCGATGCTACCTTCTTTGTCAAAGATAACTTACCACCCCGTGAACTCCTTAGTCATTCCATGATCTACCACTGTGTCCAGTTTGGTTTCTAGCTTTGGACCAGGCTGTTCAAATGCATAAGCTTTGGTCTCCAGGTCTGTACCCAAAGATTAGTTACTAAATAAGGCAAATATCATGTTTTTAAAATGTGCCCCTCCTCTCTTATCACTCATGACAGCACAGCCCTCACCCCTCAACTTTGGGGTCTCCACACGGAACTTCTCTGACTCCTCCAGCCACAGAGACCTTCCTTCTCTGCATTGATCTAAGCGTGTCTATTTTTCTTAAGCTGCATAACATGGCATTTTATTCTGTATTATGAAAGATCTTTATTAATCACTGCATAGTACCCCACATTGTTGCCCTATGCTTTTTATTCCTGTGGTTAACTTGTCTTCAGTATAAAACTAAAACTCCCTTGAAGGTAAGGGCCATGTCTTAACCTTCTTTTGTGTTTTCTCCAAAGAATCAAATGTTATACTAACTTTATACAGAATACTAAATGAATATTGTCTCAATATATTGTTGACGAGAATTAACCAAAAAGGAATGAACTGGTATAAATAATCTGATGATATCTCATAAAATATGTTTTGAATTATTTTTCATATGGCCAATAAATTTGTAAGAGCTATAAACTGTCAGTGGTAATTCTAGAAGCAAGTAGTAAAAAGTTTTTTTATCTTTAACTAAAAAAAATTAAAAAGAAATGACTCTCCATAGTTCATAAATAGATGTTGAAAAAGGAAACCTACATACATATATAGTTTTCAGTAACTTGAAAAAAGAGTTAAAATAGTTTCTTAGGGTTTCCAAATAAGTGTCCACATATTAATTACCAGGTGGTCTTTTCTCAATGTGATCCTTGTAGTCATTAAAAAAAAAAAAAAAAAAAAAAAAAAAAAAGGAGGGTAGCATTTTGGTTTGATTTTGGTGACTACTGTTTGATAGAGGCAAATGCCAAAACCTCTTTTTGAAGCATTTCAGTTTAATGAGAAAGTTTTTAACATACATTTAACAAAATAGTGAAAAAACAAAAAAGCTCAACTATTTTACTATCTGCTTGGTGAACAGTACCTTCTCTCTGCGTTTTTGGGAAACTGTGCCGCTTTCTAATTATAAATGGTGTGTCTTCTGTCTTGTTTCTTGATGTTTCTGGAGTTTAAAAAAATATCTTATGGTTAAGTTCAGCCTACTTCAGGAACATTAACATATGAAGCCAAAGATTATCTTGCCATGGGCCATTGCTATGCCCCTAAATAAAATAAATTTGATCAAAATCGGATATTGAAATAGACAACATTCACTGGAAAGTTTTCATTTCGTTCTTATTTTCTTAAAATCCCTAGAAACTTGTTTATTTCAGTAAGAGCCCACCCTCTTCCAAACACATCAGCCTTTCGAAAGCTTTATTTAAATGCCTCTGCCAAATGAAAGGCTCCTTTCATGCCATTTCAAGCCCTGAAGTACCAAAAGGGTAAATAACTTGAAGTATCATTTTCGACTGACTTGACTTTGAAATAGGCACAGACAGCGTAAACAGCTGCTCAGCTGTGAGAAGCTTCCCTGCCTCTCTAAACAGTTGCCCCCGTTATCTGCTAATATCGGTAACAATGATAAACACCTTAATTCACTGGATTAATGAGTTAGAGCCAATAGAAAAGGACAAAAACCCATAACTTTTCCACAAACTTAGTTAAATGTCAAGGTTTTTAAAGGCCTAGTTAGCAAGTATATTAGATGAGATATGTCAGTTTCCCAATTTACGACTCTGACTTGTCTCTTGTGATTCCTTATAGCCTCTAGCCATTCTCCTCTTACCTGAGGCATTCTCTGGCAAAAACCTGATGCTTCCAGTCATTCTGCATTCTTGTGTTTCTTCAAAAATAATTGGACAGGCACCTTTCCATAAACAATCATCATTAGTTATATACGGTACACAGATACGAATACCACACAAATAAGTTTCAATGGAATGTCTTGAGCCAAATAGTAGTAATTTGGCCTGTGTGTTACAGATGTGATTGACAGAGAGTTAATGCACTTAGCACTTTTCCAGGAGGCTCTGAGTATTAGCTCCTTGATGCTCAGAAAGTCCTGCTCCCAGAAAAGTGACATAGACATTGACCACTGAGTTTGTTGCTATTCAATAGCCGGTTCCGTTTCCAGACTCTATGATTAAAGTCATTATAGGAACTGTCAGCAGGGGGGAAGAAATGGAAACTGTCACAAGAAGCCACTGTCTGAAATGTTAAAGATTCCCATGTTTAACGGTTTTAAAGCAGGGGATTTTACCTAATGAAGATCAACCTAAATTGTAAAGCTGCAAGCTCCAACTAGTTTCCGCGAGGTTGATTAACAGTCCGCCTTTTTATCTTTTCTTTTAACCTTCTTGGAAAAATTCCGAAATAATCAAAATAAAAATAAACCTTTGTACTTATGGCTATGAACAAAGTTTACAACAAAAAGGAATTGATATCTTTCAAAGATCTCTTCTTAGAAGCGTGCACCTTCTGTGGAAGAGATTGATGAAATGGAAGTTTAAATGGAGTGAAAGAGCACATACCGTGACAGTTTTTAGTAATTACTTTCATATCCAAGGACCGCGATAATGCCGTGTTCAGTAGAACGCAGTATTTGCAATCAGACGGTGACCTGGGCATGTTTGCACGTTGCTGCTATCTCTTTCCCCCCTTTAATGTTATCAGTAAAAATTCCTTGTTTATACTTAGGATTTATTACTGTTTCACAATCTCACAGAGAGAGCATTGGATATACAGACTATTAAAATGATACGTAAGTTAAATTTCGGGGGAAATCCATTAATTGAAAAAAATGGACTCTGAGTACATACACGTGTTTATTAATACTATTAGATTTCTAGTTAATATTTTATCTCATTTGGTACTGTGTTTACAAGCAAATGGGAAGTCTGAGAAACTGTCACAGATCAGCAGAACCTGCGGAGACATGATGACTAAGTGTAATGTGGTATCTTGATTGGGATTCTAGAACAGAAAACACACATTAGGAAAAACTAGTAAAACTGTAATAAAGTGCAGAGTTTAGTTAACCGATATGGATTCCTTTATTATGACAAATGTGTAATAGCAATTAGGGTTGCTGTGGGACGGATGTACACTACAAAACGATTTGTTGTCATCTGAAATGCAAATGTAACTGAGTGTCCAGTACTTTATCAGCTAAACCTCGAAGCCCTGATAGTAATGTCAGCTTTAATGATAGAAGAAACTGGATGAAGGGTATGCAGGAACTGTCTGATATCTTTGCAACTTTTTTGTAAATCTAAAGTTATTCTAAAATAAGAAGGATATTTAAATCTTTTAAAAGCAAATAAGCATAGCGCCCATGAAATATATTTTGCTTTACGATTTTAGTTGGAACACTTTACACGTCTAAGGAAGACTAAAATCTGACATCAGCCTAAAGTTTTTTTTTGTTTTGTTTTCAATATGTAAACAAGTTTGCCCTTTAAAAAATGTATGTTTTAACCCCATTTGCCAGTGAGAAGAGAGCCTAATACAAAAACACTAACGGCAATATTCTTCTATTTATTTTTCTTTCCTCACCTGCTATGCCCAGGTTTTGACATTAAGAATATTGTGTTTGATATTTTCTGCATTAAAAACCACTTTAGGCTTTGGTTCCATTTTACTCCCAGTCAGAAAGATCAGAAAAAGCTCAAGTCACACAGTAAGAAACTTTATCCACTGAATGAGATATTATCCATTCCACCAGACTGCAAATCAAAGAGTATCTCTTAGGCTGCTTAAAAATTCATTTTAAAATCTGATCCTGATTGTACTTTTATGGTAATCTCATACCATCAATCATCCTTTTACCTTTAGTCTCTGGGTCCAGCGCTCTCCCCATAGATCTCATTCACTCTACCTCATTATAATTCTGTAGGTGAGAAAACAGGGGAAGAAACCTTAACAGAAAATGAGAGAAAGATGTAAATTTCTTGAGAAAAGTCAGGTTCACTAAGAAGCAGAGCTAATGATATGTTCTGATCTTCCCCTTTTTTTGTAATTAAAAGATGGGAGGAAAAACGGACCCCAAAAAGGCAAAAAGCCTGTCTCCCATGCAAATCACGTATTTGTAATGTGCATTTGGTCTCACCAATACACCTTATGGTTTTAAGCTGTCAGGGTTCTGACTTCCTTCTGCCATTTGAAGTGAACAAAAGAAGTATTTTTGAAACTTATGAGAACTTTTCTTCCATTGTGTGATGTTTGCCTGCCCTTCCCCAGCGCTGCCTCCTTCCCAATTCTGTTTTCAGGGAGCAGAATTATCAGAGTGCAGAATTACCAGCAGGCAGCTACCAGCCCCACAGAGCAGGCCCTGCTCCAGGTGTATGGGTTCCCCTAGAGTTACGGGAAATCGATAATAGAACTTTAGTTATTATATTCCATCTGGCAATGCATATATGCCTGCTGCAGCTAACAATTAATCACGGGAAGGGAAGAGCGTGGCTGTGTGTCAGCCGGAAAGCGCTCGTGGCAAGTGGAATGATTTCTAACATCCAGTTTAAGTCAAGCCTTCATTCAGCCTTTTCAGCATGATTCAATTTTACTAACAATAAATGTTATATTTTTGCTCCATTGATTTGAATGCTGACTCCGATGTAAAGTGTATTTCTTAGAGCAACAAGGAATGTAGCAGATAATAAACTCGGCAGAGCAGCTCAGCCTTCGTACATTTAGATTGGAATAAAAAAAAAAATGGCCATTAACTGCAAGGGAAGGGACGGATTTCTCTGAAGTACCAAGTCCAGCTGCACTCTCATTTCTAACATCTTTAACAAAATGTTGCCATAAACCACAGAATTCCAATAATAGCAATAATCCCTCCAAAATGGGTTGTTACCAGCAGTTAGTGACCAGTTTCTTAGTTAATGGCCTGAGGGGAAAGGCTTTAAGAAAAGCTGTATTCACTATTTCCTCTCAGGCAATTTCACTGGATGCATTAAACTGCATTTTCCTTGGGATTTCAAAATGTTTGTGCTCTGACAAGGCACTCCTCATAACGTCTTTTGATTAAATCTCCATCTCCACGGTCTTGCGAGGAGCGAATCAGCAACACATCCAAGCGTGGGAGAGCGCTATTTCAAACAGCCTCTTAATTAACAACAAATAACATTCTGAAATAATATAAAAATATATCTGCTGATAGACTCCCGCGGAGCGTCTTTGTTCATGAGTTAACGCCCTCTGCCATCCGCTGATGGGCTGTAAATTGTCCCTCCGCTCATTCATTTGTTCCTGGAGATAATCATCCCCACCGTCTTTGCGGGGTTATCGTGAAGATCACAAGAGATTGTGTTTGGGAACGAGACTGAAACCCACGACGTGGTGCTCTGTACTGGGGAGGCTGGGGTTGCCAGCCTTCATGGGTAGTGACCGCCAGAGCAGACTGGTGAATTCTCAACGTGCCCCAGGGGTTGAATTTGAACTATTTCAAAAGTGGTTGAGGGTGGGAATGAGGAAGTGCCCAAGGAAATGAGTGTTCAGGAACTGCTTCTGGCAAAGGTCTGAACCCACTCACATTTAGATTGAAAATTCAAGATTTAAGAGATTCGACTGTTATTGTAGGGCTTATAAAACGCCAGCCCCGCTTCTTCTGAAAATGTAAACTTTTTATCAGATGTCATGAAACAGGCTAGTTTCTGTTAGAAATAAATTGTACCTGAAAATTGTACATGCAAATTAGCTCAGGCCCTTAGATTGAGACTTTGAAGTGACTGCAAGGAGTTTTTAAATTCTGCAAATGAAATAATAAGAATCTAATAATAATTAATATTGGGGCAAACTGCCCGTTCCCATTCTTATTTGGCATCCTAATACATATGCAGACAAAGGTGTTTTACTAACATATTTGGGAATCGCTGACCTAAACATGTATCAGGTAATAACACGGTACACCATAGCTGAAATCTTCATAACTGAATGATGATAATAGCGATAATAATGATAATTTTAACATTTGCTTCTCAGGAACTCCAAAATAGTATTTCAGATGCCACCCTTTTTGATGCATTGTTTTTCCTGATTACACCTAACATAATTTCTTCTCCTGATTCATATTTTATACCTGTAATTAACATTAGAATGAAACATGGCCACCTAAACACTTTTCTTCTTTCGAAGCGCTTATCCCAGAAATATACTTCTTCTAGATTTAAAATAAAATGTTCTGACATTATTTGTATATCAATCATAAATCATTCAGAAACATAAATAGGTTGCATAGTATTATTTAATTCATCTGCTTCCACCGTCTACTGGTTCTAAGTGAAACACTTCAATTGCTCATTAATCGCAAACATTAACCTAAATGTATAAATAAAGACAAAAATGATTGACGTTACAAAGAAAATGGCATGCGTTGGGCACAAGGCTGATCTTACTCATTATATCCAGTGCTACTTAGAATACAAATGCCCACTTTTATGTGTGCAGCGGGGGCACAAAGGTAAAGTATGTGCTGGCTCTCTATATCTATATTATATTACATACCATATATTTTTTTCTGTGTTAAAAAAATCAAAGTAATAGAAATGAAGCCTTACCTCATCTATCACATTGAAAAGACATTTTAAGGAAAATCAAATATACATTTGAAATCAGAAGTTTTGATTTTTCTCATAACCAGAGTTCAAGGTGGGTCTGGCACCAATCCTTTTCAAAGGAGAGTTGGAAAAAAATGGCGGGCAGGATTTGTCACCTGAAGTGGACAAGTTGAGAATTAATGGGCCTCTGAAGAGTTCTGTTGGAAACGAAGATGCTGCCCTACTCCGAGGGGCCATTTTACAGGTGAATAGAAATCGTTGCCACACATGTGAGCTCAGGTGGAGGAGAGAGGCATTGAATCTGCTATTCCCAAATCCCTGATAGAATCCTCCCTCCTCTACCCCCTGAAATTACTTTAGTAGAGACAAAGCTTTTTATCCCACAGTGCACCTCAGGGAAAAGTGAGAGTGTAAAAGGTCTGGTCGAAAGGCGCAGAGTGCAAGGGAAAGAATGAAGCAACACTGAGTGTGGGCGTGGATGCGACAGGGAGGGTCTGTGGATACAGGAAACCAGCTTTTCAGCTCTTCAGCACTTCTTCCTTTGGTCAGCTAGTTTGCCTAGAAATTCATCTCTTAGGAATGTTCTACCCATTTTAAAATAAACAAAGAGTGGGGAATTCCTTGGAAGGAGATAAACAATCATTCCACTATGACCATGTCTTGAAAGATGATAAAGAATGAGGTGGAAGCACCATGTCTTGCGTATAAAATGAAACATTAATTCAGAGTTTTACTAACTTTCTTTTATTTGAAGTGATACTAATGTGTCATATATTACAAGAGCAAACAAACATGTGGAAGGAGTGGTAAGAGTTCAGATGCCTTTGGAGGACCCCAGTGCCTTGTGTTTACTCACGGATGTTGCCACTGGTGGGAGAGAGTGACAGTGGTCAGAGGGAAAAGAAAGGAAACCTATAAACATAGCCGTAGGTGTTTCCTCCCATACTATTAGTTTTTTCTTCTCTAGTATGAAATAGCTATTATCTGCCGCCTCCTGATGGCGCCCAGGAGAAGAAGGAGGCACAAACAAGTTAGCTGTAAACGAGAGGGAGCAGGGGACGACAGTAGAAAAGACTGTCGCCCTGAACAACTCCCCAGTCCTGTATCTATTAGATATTAGACAGTAATCAACAAAGGAGTGGAAGAAGACCACACACTAATCATATGCCTTGTAGATAAACAAGAAGGAAGGCAAAATATAGGCAGTATAAAGTTTATAGTTGAGCAAGCACATTCAAAGGGCTCATCTAATTAGCCACAGGTGCTCTGGGGAAGGGGAGACAACGGAAAAACGAAGCAGGAGGCGTTCTGTCCTGAGCGGGCCGGGCTCCCCAGCTGCTCAGCTTCAAGGACGTCTGTCGTCCTCTTACCCAGAGGCCTGTTGCCAGTACATGTTTTTCTTAAGGCTATATCTAAGCATGCTTGGTAACTAGAATAGTTTCTTATAAGTTATATTTTAAGTAATACATTGTTCTGAGGGACAGTTACAGTTATCCTTTCTGGTTTACAGTTGGGAAAGCCAGAGAAAATTTAAGTAACATGCCCAGGCTCCTGTTTTGCATAGTTCATCAACTGCCACAGTCCCCGAAATTCTCCCGGATGCCGATGCTCAAATTCTTTCCACAGCAATGGTTATCCTAAACCAGGATACCTGAGATCAGGCCTGGCAAGGCCACTGCCTACAAACATGTTGATAACAATGAATTTGAATGATTATAAAATATCCATTACTGCCCTTACATTTTTAAATACAAATTTTTGAAGTCTACAAATTTAGTCTACAAATTTCTTAAGTATATTTTCTGCAAATATTTTTGATCCCAGACATGGGTTTCCATATTGTTCTAGCTGAAAAAGAGAGTCTTCAAAGGATGTTTTTGCCTCCAGGAGTGGCCTACCGGCTTTGCAATTATCAAAAGATTAAAAAGACCTTTCCTTAAAGGTTTTCTTAGGATTCTAGTATCTAAAGATTTCCCACTCACTGCTCCCTAATCTGCTATTATTATCAGACCTTCAGAAGTTTCCTAGAGACAAACTTTACCCAAGAGTCCGACCCTGACCCTCACGTTGCTTGTGGAAATGGGACTGCAAACAAACAGCCCTTGTATCTTCAGCTGATCAAAATGTAAAACATTTTTCAAATTACAAGTTTGTTCAGTAACCTAAGCCATTTAATGTGAAATTACAAAATTTCAGGGCTAAAAGACACTACCGAGAACATAAGTCCAATTCCTCAAATATGTTTGAAATCAGTAAGATAAAGCACAATGTACCTAGTAAAGCTGATTTCTTCAAAACTCTTTGCCTGAATGTGCAACTCCCTTGTAGGGACATTTTACTACAAGCAGCTGTCAGTATTATGGCTGGGTAACAGCCCCTGAATGTGAATGATTTAAATAAATCTGAGTTGTACCTATGAACAATACTATAATAGGGCATTGATTTTCAGACGCTGCTCCCATTCCATAAGCTGGACCATGAGGTTTCAACAATCGAAACTTAATGGCAGTGATCTTTTTTCAAACGTGCAGGAAAAAATTAATAAAATTCTCTTTACTAAAATTTTTAATCCTTCGTATTTTTGAAGCCTCTGTATGACATTTTAATATAAAATATATCTCATTCAGACTAAGTTAATTTGTATTTGTTATCTTAATATTTCATCATGTTTCACATTATGACTTTTAGTTATTCAGCTAGTTGAGGACACTTGGGACTCACAGGAAGAGGGGGCCACTTCCCAGACCAAGAACCTGGTGCTTAACTTTTTAACAGAACAGGCCATGAGTGTAGTATTTAATCAACTTTTAGTAAGGTATGTTTACATCACATTGCATAAAATGTTCTATTCAGATTTCTGTCAATAATGAATTATAAATTACCTTCTCTAACATGTTAGGGCAGCAAGAAAAGAACCAATGATACACTTTATCTAGTGGATTCCCAGAGAACCTCAGGAAGCAGTTGAGGACCCGTGGGCTGGGGCTTTTCCTGGGCAAAACTGACTGTTGGGTCAGTTCAGCAGATAAGGACTTGGGCCCTGGCCAAGTAGTACCGTGAGCTTTGTCTCTTCAGTAAGTGCTATCAGTAAAGAACTTAGGTTAAATTTCCAAAATTTTGCCCATATGAATCACAGGAAGTTGGATCACTGTGAGTCAAGAACCAATCATAAGTGATGAAAGCACAAGATAGTAGAAAGGCTTTTTATAAAATACATAAAAGAAAGTGTAATAGGAAAAGGTTATTTCATAAAATGGAGTGGACATGGTCATTGCTAATTCTTCAAAGAACTGACAAAGAAATTTGAGACCATCTATATTTATATCTACCTATATATTTATATCTATATCTATATGTAGGTCTTTAAATTGTACCTGACTTGGAATTAAAAAAAAAAAAAACAAAAAACAAAAATAAAAAAAACAACAAACCAAATTCCTAAGGCTAATAGTACCTGTTTTTGTTTGGGAAGCCATCTGATCTCATTTAGAATGTCCAGATGCAAAACAGGATTGCAGGTTTATCTCCTTAACTTCGAGTTACGAGAACAGAGGTGGGGTGCTGAAAAGAGCCACCTAGAAAATGGAGCAGAGAAGTGCTGGCAGCATATATTAAGATTAAAGCCTTCAAAACCAGATATGTGCCCGTTTCATTCGGCCTCACCAGCCCAGCAAGTCAGGTGAATAGAAAACAGGAACGAATCTTCTCCTAGCAAATACCCAGGGAAGCTCTCCCAGGGAGTCCTCTAATTGGCCCCGAGGATGGATGAGAGGACATGAGTGAGATAAAACCAGCCAATAGGATTCTATGGAATAAAGGTATGCTTTAAGCAGAAAACTAATGAGTAGCATTTTCTTGGCTGTAAGTTTTACTTCCCCCCATTTTTCTTAATGTCTTCTCTATGGGAGACTTCAGGATAGAATAGTACCTCATTCAGAACTGGTTTCTTTGGATTCCAGCACAGGCAAAATCAGGCTTGGCAGGGGCGGCTGTCGAAAAACATGTTGATGACAATTAATTTGAATGATTATAAACTATGTTACTGCAGTTACATTTTTAAATATCAGTTTAGGTGATTTGGTCTTGATGATGAAGCAACATGATTTGTTGGAAACTGAGCTGACATCTGCCATTCAGTGTGTCCTTATTACCCTGCTCTGCATCTGGCACATAGGAAACACCCAGGAAGCTATCACCGAGTGATAGAATAAATGAATGGCTGCTACGTGCATGGGATTCTGAAGAGTGGAGAGGCGGTGGACGGTAAGGTCGAATATTAGTGCTACCTTAAAGAAGTTGTAATTTTTAAAATGTCCTTCTATTTCTACTGCTACTGTCTTAGTTCAGATGTTATCCTCTCTCACATAAACTCCTGCAATAGCCACCTACTTGGTCTTCATGCTTTTACTCTTGTTTCTTATATTCTATTCCCCACAGTAGGTCAAAGTCATCTTCTAAAAATAGAATCCGATCATGTCATCCTCTTGCTTAAAATCCTTTGATGGTTTCTTATAGCATTTAAAATATAATCCACCCTCCTCACCTGGCACCTGCCTGTCTTGTATTTCATCCTTTACTATCTGCCTTACTCACGTGCTCATGTTACACTTACCTTCTTCCATTCCTTGAATGAGTCAGACTTGTTCCCACCACAGGGCCTTTGCACTAGCTATTCTTTCTACCTGGCAAACTCAGATGCTTGAAAAGTATGCGCCTTCTTGTCATGAAGACCTCAGTTTACTTCACTCCAGATGCTCTACAGGACGTCACTCTGATTGTTCTCACCTTTTGGCACATATCACCATCTGCTGTTTTCTTGTTTACCTTTTTATTGTTTGTCTCCCCTCCATGAAAAGGTATTTATCATGAAGCTTATTCAAACATGCATCCCCAAGAACCAGAACAGTCTGGCATTTCCTAAGAGGTCAGTAAAAGATTTTGGAAAAGAAATGAATGAACAAATGCGTTGTCTTGGTTTGTGAAGGATCCATGATGGAGAATGCGTTGTTGTGTGTGTTTGTATGAACTTCAGTGCATGTCTCCAGTGCCAAAGTAACAAATTAACACAAGGGGGTAAATCACTTAAGCAAGAGTGTTTTTGGTATCATGTGGGCAACACAGTGGCATCGTGAATCAGGCTCTTCTTTTCACCCTCCTATGTGGAACGCTCCTCAGATAAGAACTGTATAAATTTCATTTGCACACATTTAAAACTTGAGGTTTTTGAGAGGCTATTTTCTTAAGACATTTAACTTTGCTTCCCAAGGTCTGTGGTGTTTCTGTGTGATTCTTCCCGTCCCATGTCAGCAGGCTGGTTTTCTGTGTTTCAGGTTTATAAAATTGTTGACAAATAAACTCCCGCTGTGTGGAGAGCTAGCATGGTCCTTGGCAGGGAGTTATAATAGGAATCTGTGGTGGGCTGGGGGAAGGAGTGGGGCTGATGAAGTGGGAATCTGTCCACCCACGCTGGTTGGAAAACCTACTTTAAAACTCGCCCAGCACCAACTGAGCTTAATACGGTTGTTACAGGGAGTATGTGTGCTGTGATGGCAATGTGTCAGGCCTAATTGGGACCTTCTGAGAGCTAAGAGGACGTGCAATTCTAGCAGGGAAATGTTAATCCAGTCACAAACACGGCGTTCACAGGAAAACTTCCCTTCAGCCCTCCCTGCCTTCCTTACTTAGCTATTCAAGGGAAGTGATCGGTACAAGCAAACTTATAAAAATTTAAACTATTTGGGTGCTTTTGGAAATGAGTTATGGAGCTCAACTAAACAAAAAAAAAAAAAATCCTCCATGAAAATGAGATATTTAATGGGGATTGCTGACTCCTATCTCCTGTAAGGGCAGGTCCAGCCAGTCAGAAAACCACCTGGATTTACAGGAGTGACATTTGCAGGTGATGCAAATTTAAATCAACTTCACTTCCCCGTCGCCCCTCCCCCCAGCATGGACCCCAAGGAATTCACGGAGTTCTACATTAATCCTAACTTCCAATTGTAGGTAAATGTTCACCAGACCCTTTCTGGAACAGTGAATGAAAAGTACTATAAGAGAGAAATCTCTCATTCTCTGACTTAGAAAGATGCTGGGGAGGGGGAAAGGTTGTGTTAAGATCAATTCTAGTGTCATTAACCCCCAGGGAGGCCCACTCCCTGTAGGGGGCTGTCCAAGCTTATGATTTACACTTGCCTTCTGCTGGAGTGGAAGCTTAGGATCAAGGTACTTCTTGGAATCGAAGGGTCAAACTACTTCCCAGATCATGAGGTGACTCTAGGCACCATGACATTCATTTCACCTGGCTAGCTGACAATAAATGAACAAGGAAAGGAAGGACTCCTGGAGCCAAAGAAACAAGTCTCCACCTATCATTTGTGTTTTATACCATGTGGCCTACCGTGAAAAAAAGCTTTAACCAATAAACTGATGCCTGTAAAATGAATTCTAAAAGAAATAAAGCAAGACAACTTAGAGAAATGTATTTGACCATACTTCCCCTTCTTTGTGTGTGAAAACAAAACTCAAATGGCTTTCGTTGGGTTTCCAGATTTATTGGGAAGTTTGAGGTAATTGTTGCATATGTTTTATCTTCTTTGTGCTCACATTTATCCATCACATCCTATATGACATACACTACCCACGTAGTTTACATACCTTAACTCACAACCCTGTTTCTGCCATATTCAGCTTGGTAGGAAATAACATCAGCCCCAAGTATTAACTTCCGCCCCATTGTGCACGCTGCAGTGTTTTCCTTACTGCTTAGCCAGCTCTAAACTTATTCAAGGATAACGCTGGTACCCCCGTCAACAACCACACATGACCCACATCCCCAGGAGAGTAGAAGGCCACAATAGTGAGGACGCTAATTCAGGATAACACGTTCAAGGACAGCATGGCAGTGTTCCTGGATGCTCTGTCATCAGTAGGAAATGTGGAATTTTCTGTCTTCGGGACTTATTTTCCCTAATTCATCTCCAGTACCTCTGCTTCGGTTCACATGCTTTAAGCACATCTGTGCCGAGGCCCTCTGAAAGAGTCCAGAAGAGAGTCCCCTCTTCCTTTGGGATGTGAGGTAGGCCACAGTTCTCCACAATGTTATTAAGACCCTCAATAATTTATGTCTCCTACTTTCCTCTCCTTAAGTTCCTTGTATGATACTCAGAAGAAGCACTCTTCATAACGCAGACCCACTGTCACCTGGACATTTACCTGGCTATCAGAATACTTACCCATGTCAACAATCGCTCTGCTTCTATAATAAAACATTTTGAAGATTTTATTTATTTATTTGAGAGAGAGACAGTGAGAGAGAGCATGAGCAAGGAGAAGGTCAGAGGGAGAAGCAGACTCCCCATGGAGCTGGGAGCCCGATGCGGGACTTGATCTCGGGACTCCGGGATCATGACCTGAGCCGAAGGCAGTCGTCCAACCAACTGAGCCACCCAGGCATCCCTATAATAAAACATTTTGAAGTGTTAGATATGTTTACTTGACTTTGTTGGAGGAAAGAACATGAGGTGTTTATTTTGAATTCCAACATCTGACAGGGTCGGGCTCATACTGGCACTCAATAAATTCTTATTGAATTGATTTTTAAATTTTTTATTGCTGAAATGAAACATGGGTGTGAGCCTTTTTACACAGCCTCTCACATCCTCCTTCAATCGCTACAGTATGCTCCCTGGAAGTCAATGACCTACTACTTTCACTTCCAAAACTGACTTTAAATAAAAGACAAGCAACTTTATTGGAAATAAAATTAAGCTGTTCCACAACACGGAAATATGCTAAGTTTGAGAAGATGTTTAAACACTTCTACAGTGAAAAATGGCATTTAAATATTCATATAAAATTCATCATATAAGAATGTTTCTTATCAATTTTTTGTTTGATATCAAAACTCTCCTATCATAATATTTTGTCTTTACAGACTAGTTTCAAAGAGGGAAGACTCAGCTGATGAGGGAAAATGGCATTTGAGAGGGTTCTTGAAGAGCAGGCAGGTTTTTATATTGGAGAGGGACAAGGATGGGAAGCCAGGAAGCTGTTCAGTGTGAGATCAAGGATCATGTCTTACACTTAATGGGGCCCCACATATAGTAGGTGCTCCAGGAACATGTAGTGAAGGCATAAAGGAAAGAAAGCCACAAAAATGAAACACAGACACTATTTAAGAAAGCTCAAGTTGTGGGGCACCTGGGTGGCTCAGTTGGTTAAGCAATTGCCTTTGGCTCAGGTCATGATCCTAGAGTCCCAGGATGGAGTCCCACATCAGGCTCCCTGCTCAGCGGGTAGTCTGCTTCTCCCTCTGACCTCTCCCCTCTCATGGTCTCTCTCTCTCTCTCTCTCTCAAAAATAAATAAATAAAAGCCTAAAAAAAAAAAAATGAAAGCTCAAGTTGTTTAGTTTTGGTTGGTGTTTCTCAACCTTGATACTATTGATAGTTTGGGCCAGATAATCCTTTGTTGTACGAAGGGATCGTCTTAGACGTTTTAGGATGTTTATTTAGCAGGATCACTGACTTCTGCTTACTAAATGCTAGTAATATCTCCCAAGTTGTGACAGCCAAAAATATCTCCAGACATTGCCAGATATCCCTCCCAGGGGGTGGGGGAGTGGGGACAGCACAAAATTTCTCTTGCTTAAGAACCATTGAGTTAGGGAATTGCTCAAAAACGGGCTGGAGAAGGAAGTCAGGATCACAACTCGAGAGAGCTGGGACATCAAGATAGGGTATTTACACTTAACTTGCTAGACAAGGATATTTATTAAATATTTCTGAGCTAAGGAATTACGAAATCAGTCTTGTGTTTTAGGGAGAATAATTTGGCAGTTCATATAACTGCCTTTTAAAGACACAAGTTTGTATCTTATATATATATGTATATATATATATATTTCAATTAGGTAAATTAGTCAACGTCTATATGCCTCAGTTTTCTCATATGTAAAATGGGCATAATCATAGCATTGTACTGAAGATGAAATGAAGTAATTCACGCAAAGTGCTTGGAACAGTGCCTGGCACATTTTAAGTAAAAAAATATTTGTTTCTGTTATTGTTGTCAATATTGATTACCAAAAACAAGGCGCTTTGTGGCGCAAGCAACTTTGAAACATCTTTGAAGTACGGCTCTCATTTCTAACATGAGTCAGTTACCAAATCACCTTTTAGAAAACGAAGTCCAAGTATAACCAGAATAATCATGAACCCAAAGGGATGGCTATTTCCCTTTCTCCCTGAATCCTAGATTGAAAGCTAATCAGATCACACTTAAAAATGAAATGGGAGAAAATGCTAAAAGGAGAAAGAAAATTGATTTCAAAGCTTCTGCTCAAATACATATTGTAGTGCCCTGAAACCATGTAAAGACAGACGGAAGGCAACAGCCCTAAAACCGCTCTACGGGGGCAACTTTGAATGGGTCGGCTTCCACATGTAATTGCTAACAAGCCACAGGTGCCAAGCCACATGAGCCAGCGATAGCCTGATTTTGAGAAGAGAAATGACAATTCTTTACCCATCATTCATCCCAAGGTGCGCTTGTCATCTCTCGTAGCACATAGCGAGTTACCTTTTTATTAGTGGCTTTGGAAATCTCACAAGTGAGCAGCAGCAGCAGCAGCCTTATCTGGGAAACTGCGTGTAAATGAGACTATGTGGGTTGGAGGATATGCGATCCACCTGCCAGAAGGATGAAAGGTGTGCATTTGAGCTCTCAGGCGATCAGATTAGGAGCTCTTTCCTTCCTGCCTGTCTCTTCACGCTGACCAAAATGATGGGCGAATGCAGTTCTCCCATCCCGCACGTGCTCTTCCCCTGTTTCCCTGACCATCTAACCTCATCAGCTTGAAATAAAGAAAATGCTTTGGTGGTTTAAAATATAAAATCAACTTAATCTTGTTGGTTTGCTTAATAGTAAGACCTTACATTTTTAAGTTTTCCGAATGTTTTCTCATAAGTCATCTTGTTTGGGCTCTACCAAGCACTTAATGTAAACAGCACAAATATGACCTACACCTTACAGAGGAAAGCTGGGGTTCAGTGAAGTCAAATGCCTTGTCCGTGGAAATGATGGAACTGGAGAAGAGAAGGCAGCTGTTCTGACTCGAAGTCCCAGCCCTGTGACTGTGGACAATCTCTTCATCAGTTCCACACCATTATATCCAACAACATTCAAGACCTCTTCCTTTATTTTTCCAACTGGTATCATTATTTCCAACTAACAAGTGTATAAGAATAATTAGGCCCTTCTCATCCTTGGGCTGATTTTCTAAAGAAGCTTCCTGCTTGGTCTTTATGCCTTTAGTCAGGTCCTACCTCAATTCCTCATCACCTTCCTCAGTAACACTGTGGCAGGACCCCATCGCTTTGCAGCTACTTTCAGCTACTTGTCCAATCCCATTCTTGCATATCAGATGTGTCCTTGTCATCTTATCTTTGATCTCAATCCAGGCCAAAGCTTTTCTTTCCTCCTCCCAATGTAATTGAGATTTATGATGGTAGGCTCTAAGACCATGGTTTGAGTCTTCAGTGCCTACTCTCCCTCTTCCTTCTAGGTTAGTTTGGGGTAGGAAAAAGGGAGAAAAAAAATGGATGCCTCCGAACTTTCCTGGGTTGCAAAGACTCCAGGCAGCAGAGGGGAAGGGACATTATAAAATATTTCTATATTGTGGAGCTTTGACCATGTTGTTGCTGATTTACTGAATCACTTTACTGGGCCTCCAATTACTCTCTCTTTGCCTCTGGATCTTCCTTCAGTTTCTGCCACTCCTGGGATGAGGTGTGTGTTTTCTTCTGCAAGAAGGAGGGTCCTGGTTTCTGAAGCAGACACTTATTGTCAAGGTCAGAGACAACAAGAATGGACCAAAGTTTTAATTTGTCCTTATGGGGGTCCAGCCTGCTCATCATTTTCCTCTCTTGACTGCCTGCCTGTGCACTTTGGGCTTCAGCACTATGAGACACAGAGACAGTCTTCACAGAGAGTTCTCGCCAAACCTCCACAGTCATGTAAGTCCATCTCCTCTTGGGTAAATCCATCTACGTGCCTTTGTGCCTGTGTGCATGTGTAACCTACTGGTTCTCTTTCCCTGGTTGAACCCAAAACATACAAACTTTGAATATGGGGTCAAGAGTCCATTGCTTTAGAGATGGTACAAATAATTGCATACTTCTTTGTTGATAGGAATGACCCCAAAAATGTAGGGTGGTGGGAGAAAATGGCTGGAGCAGTATTTTTGAGTAGTGAAAGGGGGTGAAGTATAGTGTCCAAGAGCAAGTGCTGGCCTTAGCTAGGTGCATGGAAAGGTCATTTTCTTCTATCAAGAAGATAGAATGCAGACAGTATGGCTACAGATGTCAGTGGATAATTATGGTGCTGGCATCTTGGACAAGTTTTCTTTTGAGCATAAAATACAAATGGGAGCGCCTGGGTGGCTCAGTGGGTTAAGCCTTTGCCTTCGGCTCAGGTCATGGTCTCAGGGTCCTGGGATTGAACCCCACATCAGGCTCTCTGCTCAGCAGGGAGCCTGCTTCCTCCTCTCTCTCTGCCTACTTGTGACCTCTGTTTCTGTCAAATAAATAAATAAAATCTTGAAAAAAATACAAATGGATGCTCAAATGGAATTTCTAAAATATTTGCTTCAAGTAGAAGGAAAATAATATAATCCTAGAAAGAAAATCTGAGTCATAAAAAGAAATAAGCAGCAAAGAAAATGATAAATATATGCACCAAACTAATAAGCTAGGATAAAGAAAGCCTGTGCACTCGAAGTAAATCCACAAAGGACACTCCAGGCTGAGATGGCTTCACTGGTGAATTCTACCAAAAATACAAGAAAGAAAAAGAATATTAGTGTTACCCAAACTATTCTAGGTAATAGAGGAAGAGGAGAAAGTTCTCAATTCATTCTGTGCAATCAGCAGTACACTAGTATTAGTATTATACCAGACAAAAATTCTTAACAAAATTTTAGCAAATCAAATCCAGAAATATATAAAATGGGTAATATATCACAACAAAAGGGATTTAACTCAGGAATGCAAATTTATCTTAGTAACTAAAATAAATCAATAATATTCATAGTATTAACAGGGGGAAAAAAAGGTAAACATATGATAAAATGTACCACCGATTCATGATAAAAACTCTCAGCAGAGAAGACAAGAAAGAAACTTCCTTAATTTGATGAATGACATTTACTAAAACATGCAGATCATATCATATTAAATTGTGAAAGAGTGAGCGCTTTCCCACTATGATCAGGAACAAGGCAAGTCTATCCACCTTTCTAGGTCAGGAATGCTTAAGTATAATTGTTTTTAATTCAAAGACAACATGATCATCTACATAGAAAAATCTAATGTATCAACAATAACAATAGAAATCCATGCCAGGGGTGCCTGGGTGGCTCAGTGGGTTAAGCCTCTGCCTTCGGCTCAGGTCATGATCTCAGGGTCCTGGGATCAAGCCCCGCGTCAGGCTCTCTGCTCAGTGGGGAGCCTGCTTCCTCCTCTCTCTCTCTGCCTGCCTCTCTGCCTACTTGTGATCTCTGTCAAATAAATAAGTAAAATCTTTAAAAAAAAAAAAAAAAGAAATCCATGCCAACGTTAGTAAATGAGTTAAGCAGCACTGCAACATGCAAAAATTAATTGTATTGCTAGAAATAAAAGTTACTGTTTATTTTTTTTTATGGGAGTGTCTCAGCTGTGCACCTGTGGATAAAGGAACCATCCCAATATCTATGTAAAGCCCCACCCATAGGTGTGCTCCTACGTTGGTCTTCACTGACACCTACATTTAGGCACATGAGTTCCATCCAAACACCGTCACTGCTACCGTCTTAGTTCAGGTCTTCATCACCTGTGTCCTACCTGAACTCTTGCAAAAGCATGTGAACTTTTGTTTCTTTTCCCTTTCATGTGGTGATTTTCAACCCAAACAAACAAACAAAAAAGAAAAAATCACATTTTTCGGTGGTGGGGGAGGTGCTCTGGAGGGAGTAGAGGACCCACAACTTGTAGCATTTATCCGGAGAGGTCTTCTCTCATTCTTTACTCTTCATCACCATCACTGTCATCATCATATCATCACCAAACAAATGCTCTTTAAAGCACATGTAGTGTTCTTTACTCTAAGTGTTTACATATATTAATGCTCACAAAGAGGCTAAGAGACATGCCCAAGGTCACATAGCCAGTAAGGGTTGGCTCTGCTTTCCAAATCAGGGACTCTCCCTCTAGAGACTTTGCTCTCGCCTACAGCCCCAGCACCGGGCTGCCTTTTGGAATCCCATTAAATTCCAAAATTTTAAAATTGTATATCAAACAGGGCCACACCTTCCCTACCTCTCCCAGTTGTATCAATCCTTTCTTTTTTCAATTCTTACACTCACCATTTTCATCATCTGCTCCTTGTAACCAGTTACTTATGGACCAGATCCGTGTCCCATGCTCTTCTGTATGTCTCTACTGCTGTGTTTATGCCTGTTGGGCACCTGCTACATTACTACTCATCGACCCAGAGCCCCTCAAGAAACGGCTGAAGAGAAATCTCTGCATTTCTTGAACCCATTCTAAGGGCTTAAGTGTTCTGTGGTGGTTTCCTGGTCATGTGTGTTTCCTGAGGCTGCCGTCCTTCTCATTGTGGGAGTGGAGGCCTTTTTGGGGAATTGGCAAAGTAGCAATAGCTTCATGATTCTGTCACAGCTCCCTGAATGGCTCACTTCTGAAACATGGCTCCCGAAGTTGTTTCTTTCTTTCTTTTTTTAAAATATATTTTTAAAAGATTTTATTTATTTATTTGACAGAGAGAGATCACAAGTAGGCAGAGAGGCAGGCAGAGAGGGAGAGGGGGGAAGCAAGCTCCCTGCCAAGCAGAGAGCCCAATGTGGGGCTCGATCCCAGGACCCTGAGATCATGACCCGAGTCGAAGGCAGAGGCTTAACACTCTGATCCACCCAGGCACCCTCTTTCTTTCTTTTTTTTTATGTTTTAATTGAAATTCAGTTATTTATGGTGTATTGATAGTTTCAGAGGTAGAGTTCAGTGATTCATCAGTTGCATATAACACCCAGTGCTCAGCACATCATGTGCCCTCCTTAATGTCCATCAACCACTTACCCCATCCGCCACCCCCTTGCTCCAGCAACCCTCAGTATTTTTTCCCTATGATTGATAGTGTCTTATGGTTTATCTCCCTCTCTGATTGCACTTTTATTTTCCCTCCCTTCCACTATGTTCCTCTGTTTTGTTTCTTAAATTCCACATATGAGTGAAATCACATGGTAATTGTCTTTCTCTTATTGACTTATTTCGATTAGTATAATACCCTCTAGTTCCATCCAGGTTGTTGTAAATGACAAGATTTATTTCTTTCTTTCCTTTTTTTTTTTTTTTTTTTTGGAAGGCTGTTTCTAAAAGCTCAATTTTTCCATCGATTTCTCCAGCCTTCCCAGTGAGCTGTAAACCTCTTAATAGTTTAAGATACATTCATTTCTGCTTAAACTCGGTAGAGTAGCTTCTGTTTTCTGTAACTAAACCCTGTTTATCAATTATAGTTAATAGTCACATTTTTCATTGAGATTATTCTGATAAGTCCAGAAGTCCAACACAGAGAATTCCCCCTTCTGTGAACATTTACCATTTACTTTCTAGAGCAGTACTTCTTAATTTTTGCTGCACATTAAAATCACCTAAAAGGCTTTAGAAAACGCTAGCTGCCAGGCCACAACCGTGGCCAATTAAATTAAAATCTTTGGGGGTGGGATCAAGGCATTGGTATTATTCTGAGTCACCCAGGACAGTCCACTGTGCAGCCAAATTGATAAGCCAGTTGTCTGAGCACTTACTAGACATCTCCATCACTGTGCTAGACAGAAGACCTAAGTATACAAGGCAAAATGCATTTGCTTTTGAAAAAAAACTTTTTTTCTCCCACTTGGAACTTATTTCACCAAAGGATTTGAAACAGAGAGAAGGAACTAAAAAGTTAAATGCATAGGCTTATTTTTACATTTTTCGAATGATTTTCTAGATGAGAAGAACAGTTGTGCAAGCTTTTGGACAGTTTAAATAGTGACTTATCTTAATGTTGTATTCAACATCTTAAGACAAAGACAGAAAGTTATTTTCAGTTTCCTTCCTGCTCCTCAGGCATGGATTTACTCCAAGTGTCTATAAACTCTGTCTTGCTGTTCTAAATAAAACTACCTACTCATCCGATACCCTGTTATATCATAATTTCTAGGGTTATATCCCCATGTTTTAAAGCAAATTTGAATGCTGACATAACGTATTTACTGAAATATATATCTATGAGAGTAGGTTCCTCATTTATACAGGGATGCAATTTCACTTATTGGATGAGTGTATGGTTGCCTTGTGGATACTCCATTAATGCATTCCAAAATTAATGAATAAAGCATTTTTAAAATTTACATAAAAACTAATAACACCTGTTATAGACCTGTACCTGCACAATCTTCCTTCTCATTGGGTCGTCACTTCCACATTGTGTCAGGTTAGTTCCTTTCATAAGGCAAATAAATATTTATCTGTAGGTTCCAGGGAAGTACCAGTTCAATGGTGTATGTATATTTCCTCTCAAGATCTTTGAGTTAAAGCAATACTCTATAGGTTAGAAGTCTTCAAAGTATAAGCAAATAAATATGTAGCTCTAAAATGTATTACTCATGCAATAGATCCTGGATAGCAAGTAGTTTAAAGTGAAACAAAAAGAGGGGCGCCTGGGTGGCTCAGTGGGTTAAGCCTCTGCCTTTAGCTCAGGTCATGATCCCAGGGTCCTGGGATCGAGCCCCACATCGGGCTCTCTGCTCAGCAGGGAGCCTGCTTCCTCCTCTCTCTCTGCCTGCCTCTCTGCCTACTTGTGATCTCTGTCTGTCAAATAAATAAATAAAATCTAAAAAGAAAAAGCTTTTAAACTGTGGAAATATTGTCATGTGTTTCATCGGGATAAATCAGCTCTCCAAGGCCTAACTGAGTCATAGTGAGGAAAGCCGTGTCAAGAGAGTCACAAACATTTGAAATCACACACTGTGATCACAAAACTGCAATTCACTGTCAGTGCGTATTTATAGGAGTTCAATAATAGTCTAAATCATCAAAGAAACTCAATAAATATAGTAGGGAAAATAGCCAGAATATGTAATTCAATTCATACACAAACACATAAATCAAAATTCTTACTTGGTCATGCCCGTAAAAAATGGCTTTGCCATTTTACTGGCTGAATAATAATCAAATTAGCTTTCATGAATCTTTCATTTTATTGAGGTAAGTTTACATACACTAAAATGCACAGATATGCACATTTCAATGGGTTTTAGCAAAAGCATACATCTGTGAAGTTCACACCTTTAGTAAGATAAGCGAAATTTCTATTTCCTCGGAAAGCCCACTCATACCCATAACCAGTCACTTCCTGCCCTTTCAGAGAAGAACCATTGTATTCTGATTTCTAGCACCATAGATTGGTTTTGCCTGTGGAACTTCACAGAAACGGAATTACACAGTAAGCACTTCATGTCCCACGTCTTTCACACCCACACAGTGTTTCTGAGATTATCTGTGTTGTTGAGTACATCAGCAGTTTGTCCCTTTTTATAATTGACTGGTATACAGTAGCCCTTCCTCATCCGTGATTTCCTTTTCCATAGTTTCAGTTGTCTGTGGTCACCCGAAGTCCCAAAGCAGCGGATCCTCCTGACAGATCTTCAGAAGGTCCACGTTAGCCTAACGCTGTGTCACAATGCCTGTCACTCACCTCACTTTGTCTCATCAGGTAAGCATTTTAGCATCTCACGTTATCACAGCGATGAAGGGTGAGTACAGTACGAAAAGATATTTTAAGAGAGAGACCACATTCACATAACTTGTATTACAGTATAGCATTATAATTGTTCTATTCTATTCTTAGTTATTTTTGTTGATCATCTGCTGTGTCTAACATGTAAATTTAACTTTATCACAGGCATGTATGAATAGAAGAAACCATCGTGTATATAGAGTTCAGTACTATTTGTGGTTTCAGGCAATCACTGGGGGGTCTCGGACATTTTCCCCACGAATAAGCAAGGACGACTGTTATCAGGGTATGAATATCTTATTATTTCCCTATTCTCTCACGGATGGTTATTTAAATTGTTGCCAGTTTGGGGTTGATATGAACAATGCTGCCATGAAGATTTTGTAGAAACCTTTGGTCATATGTTTTCATCTCTCTTTTTTTTTAAAAAAAGATTTTATTTATTTATTTATTTGACAGACAGAGATCACAAGCAGGCAGAGAGGCAGGCAGAGAGGAGGAAGCAGACTCCCTGCTGAGCAGAGAGCCCGATGCGGGGCTCGATGCGGGGCTCGATCCCAGGACCTGAGATCATGACCTGAGCCGAAGGCAGAGGCTTTAACCCACTGAGCCACCCAGGCACCCCATTCATTTCTCTTTCTAAATGCCTATGATTAGAATTGCTGAATCATAGGTAGGTGATTCACTTTATATAAAACAGACAAAAGTTTTTCAAAGTGCAATAGTACACTTCCATCAACAGTGTATAAGAATTCTAGTTGCTCCAAATCCTCATGAATATTCAGTCATGTGCTGATTGGACAGTCTCTAACATCTTCCTTTTTGAAATGTGTATTTAAGACTTTCGCCCATATTTAAGCTGGGCTGATTGTTTTTCTTTTTATTTTATTTTATTTTTTTTTATTTATTTGACAGACAGAGATCACAAGTAGGCAGAGGCAGGCAGAGAGAGAGGAGGAAGCAGGCTCCCCGTTGAGCAGAGAGCCCGATGCGGGGCTCGATCCCAGGACCACGGGACCACGACCGGAGCCGAAGGCAGAGGCCCAACCCACTGAGCCATCCAGGCGCCCCATGGACTGATTGTTTTTTTAATAATTGATTTGCAGGCATTGTTTCTACTTCTGGATTTAAGCCCATTTTCAGATACATGTTTCACAAACATTTTCATGCACTCTGAGGCTTGGTTTTAAGTGATGTTTTTTCAAGACTTATTTATTTATTTGACACAGAGAGAGTATGGGCAAGAGGGCCAATGGGAGGAAAAGAGAGAGAAACTCAAGCAGACTCTGCACTGAGCATGGAGCCTGACGTGGGGCTCAATCTCACAACCCTGAGATCATGACATGAGCTAAAACCGAGTTAGACGCTTAACTGACTATGCCACCCAGGTCCCCCATCTAAGTGATGTGTTTATTTGTTTTTTTTTTTTTTTTAAGGATTTTATTTATTTATTTCATTTGAGAGAGAGAGAAAGAGAGAGAGTACACATGGGAGTGGGAAGGGGCAAAGGGTGAGGGAGAGAATCTCAGGCATACCCCACCCTGACCATGGGGAGCCCAGTGAGAGACTCCATTCCATGACCCCCCGATCATGACCTGAGCTGAAATCAAGAATCTGAGGCTTAGCCAACTGAGCCACCCAGGCACCCTGAAGTGATGTGTTGTAGAGAAGCAAACATTTTAAATTTTAATATAGTCAAATTTATTGATAATTTTCTTTTATGATAATGCTTCCCAAGAAATCTTTGCCTACTTCCCAAATCATGAAGATATTTTTCTAAGAATTTTTCTTAAAAGTTTTTTGTTTTAGTTTTACATCTATGTTAATTATATATCTAGAATTATTTCTGTGTATGGTGTAAGGTATGAGTCCAGTTTATATTTTTCTAAATGGAATCTAGTTGTGCCAGCATTATTTTTTGGAAAGACTTTTATTTCCCAACTAAATCTTTTTGGCCCAATGTTAAAAAGCAATTGACCTTACAAGTTTGGATCTACTTTTGGCCAATATTTTCTGTTCCATTTGTCTATATGTTTATACTTGCGCTAATATCACATTGCCATTGTTACTGTATTGTTGAATTCAGGTAGTATAGGTCTTCCAAATTTTTCTCCTTTAAAATTGGTTTTTGAATTTTCCTCCTTTTCCCTTTCCATGTAACTTTTAGAATGAGTTTGGAAATTTCTCAGAAAAAATTTTTTGGATTTTGATTGGAAGAGCATTGGCTTGATAGATCAGTATGGCACAGGCTGACATTATAATACTGTTGAATCTTCCAACCCATGAACATGGTGTAATTTCTCAATTTTTTAAGCTTTTTAAAATTTCTATAAGGAATTTTTTTTTCTTTCTAGTGTAGGAATCAGTCTTCCACATAGTTTGTTACATTTATCCCTAATCATTTTTATGATCATTAAATGACAACTTAATTTATTTTTTTATTTCTCAATTGTTCATTGCTATTACACAGATACATAATAGATAATTACATGTTAACCTTTTATTTTATGATCTTACTAAATTCAGTTATTAGTTATAGCAGGGGTTTCTTGGTACATTCTTTGGTATTTTCCAAGTATACTATTATGTCATCTGCCATAATGATATTTTTTCCTTATTATTTTCTATTTCAGTCATTCTGCTCGTATCTTTTTCCTTTGCTTCCTTTTGATGTATTCTACTCTTCTTTTCCCATATTTTTACAGTGGAATGATCATTGATTTAAGCTTTTTTCTTTTATAAAATAAGAATCTAATCTATAAATTTCACTCCAAGTCCTTCTTCAGCTACCTCCCATACATTTTGATAGGCTGTATTTTTATTATCAAAATATTTTCTAGTTTTCTTTGTGATTTCTTCTTTGGCCTATGGGTTATTTGGAAGTGTTTGCTTAATTTATAAATATGTGGAGAAATTTTCAGAAACTCTTTGTTATTGATGTCTAACTTAAATCTAGGACATTATCACAGGACATATTCTGTATACTTTCAATTTTTTGAAATTATAATATTTTTTATGGCCCAGTAGATGATCTCTGTTGCTAAATGTTCCATGTGTACTCGAAAAGAATGTTTATTCTACAGTCCTTCCATGCAGCATTCTACGACAGATGATTGCTTTAATTGGTTGATGGAGTTATACGAATGTTTATAAGCTTACTATGTATTTTAATCTACATGCTGTATCACTTTTTTGGAAGAGGAGTGATAGAATCTCACTGATAATTATGATTTTCTCTCTCTTCCCCTTTATTTCTATTAGTTGTTGCTTCATGCATTTGGAAACTCTGCCGTCAGTTGCATACACACTTCGAATCATTCGTTCTTTTTTGTTTTTAAAGATTTCATTTATTTATTTGAGAGAGAGAGAGAGATAAAGCACAAGTGAGGGAGGGACAGATGGGAGAGGGAGAAGCAGACTACCTGCTGAGCAGGGAGCCCAATGTGGGGCTCAGTCCTGTGACCCTGGGATCGTGATCTGATCCCAGACTCTTAACTGACTGAGCCACCCAGGCACCCTCATCCTTTCTCTTTAAACCATTTCTCCTTTAATCATGATGAAATATCTCCCTGTGTCTCTGGTAATACACCATCCCTGTCCTCATTGTCAAATATTCTCTTCATAGGACCCTCATTCTCTTAACTTCTAACTTCTCTGTCTTTATATTTAATGTGAGTTTCTTATAGACTGCATACAGTCAGGTCTTGACTTTTATCCAGACTGATAAACTCATCACCCTTTGCGTTGAAATGTTTATATCATTTGCCTTTAGGGTTTAAATCTATTGCCTTGGTATTTGCTCTTATGTCCTCCTCCCTGTTCCTTTTTCCCACCTCTCCTGCCTTTTTTAGGATACATCAGGTTTCCTTCTGTTTCTTCTTTCCTCTTCTTCTTCTTCTTCTTTTTTTGAAGTAATCAACTTTATCTCTTCTACTGACTCTTTTGTTTTCTAGTGGTTGTTCTAAGGATTACAGTAAGCACCTTAATTTAGTTCAATCTACCTTGCAGTTAGATCATTTCACTTCTTGAGTAACATCAACGCCTTGCAACAGTAACTCCCATTTGCCCCACTCCCCCACTCAACTATGCACTATCGTTGTCATTTATTCTGCTTCTTCAAGTTATATAACTTAACTCACCATATGTTATTATTTTTCAAAGTCAAATGTGGTTTTTTTTGGTTTGTTTTCTCTTTTTGAGAGAAGGGGGGAGGGGCAAAGGGAGAGAGAGAGAATCTTAAGCACGCTCCACACCCAGCACAGAGCCTGATGTGCGGCTGGATCCCATGACCCTTAGATCATGACCTGAGCCAAAATTATGAGTTAGATGCTTAACTGACTGAGCCACCCAGGCGCCCCAAAGTAAAATGTTTTTAAAGAAATAAAGATGCAAGCAAAAGCCTTTCTTTTTCATCTTCACATCTCTCATTTCTCATGCTCTTCATTCATTCATTGATGAAGATCCATTTTTTTTAAAAGATTTTATTTATTTATTTAAGAGAGAGAGAGCAAGCATGAGATGGGGGAGGGGCAGTGGGAGACACAGATTCCCTGCTGAACAAGGAGCCTGATGCTAGACCTAATCCCAGGACCCTGGGATCATGACCTGAGCTAAAGGCAGACAGATAATCGACTGAGCCACCCAGGTGCTGGAAGATCCGTGTTTTCAACCATTATTGTTTTTCTTCAACCCAGAGATTTATCTTTGTTATTTATTTTATTCAAGTCCACCATTGAGAAAAGGCCTCAGATTTTGCTTATTTGAAAATGTCTTTATATTGCCTTCCTTTTTGAAGGATTATTTTTCCTGGTTTAAAATTCTACTTTTACAGGTCTCTTCCCCTCCCCCTGCCCAGAACTTCAGTATTATCATCACCTTATTCTCTGCCCAGCACTGTTTTTAATGAGAATCCACCAGTTCTTCTTATCACTGTCCTTCATTTCTATCACTGAGTGAGGAAGAGCTGGGACCCAATAGGACACAGCACAAAGGCTGGGCCTTGCCGTGAGCACCAGTGGAGAAGAATGATGATTGCTGACAGAAGAGTGGTCATTATCTCAGGCCCTGAATCTGGCACCCACACCTGGGTGCCTTAGTCAGTTAAGTGTCTGCCTTCGGCTCAGGGTATGATCCCAGGGTCCTAAAATGGAGTCCTGCAGCAGGTTGTGCTCTCTCTCCCTCTGACAAATAAATAAATAAAATCTTAAAAAAAGAAAACAATGAACTGTCTCTTTTTCTTTAGTTTTTAGCATTTTGACTATGATGTGCCTAGGTATGGCTTTCTTTGTGTTCAGCCTCCTTGGGTTTCTTGGATCTCTGGATTATTATTTTTAATCAAATTTGGACAATTATCAGCCATTGTTTCTTCAAATATATTTTCTACTCCAGCCCCCCTCTCTTTCTTCTATTTCTAGGATTCCAAATACACACATATTAGACTTCTTGATATTCCCACATGTCACTTAAGACCCTGTTCTTTTTCTTTTTTTAAACTTTTTTCCCTCTTTGTGTTTTAGATAGTTTCTTTTAATTTTTAATCTGTTTTCAACCTCACTGATGCTCTTGGGTGCAGTGTCCTTTGCAGTGAATTTGTCATTTTTAATATAGTTTTCAATTCTAGCATTTCTAATTTCATTTACAGTTTCTGTTTTTCCGCTGGGATGCTACTCCCTCCACTCATGATGTCATTTCTTCTTGAAATTCTTGAACATATTTCATAATAACTGTTTTAAAGATCTTATGTGCTAATTGCTACGTATTTATTATCACTGGATTTTTTTTCCTCTTAGTTTTGAGTCACCTTCTTCTGATTCTTTGCCTATCTAGCAGTGTTTTATTGTATGCTAGACATTGTAAATGCTCTGTTATCAAGAATCTGAATTTTATTATGGTCCTGTGTCATCTCTATAATCTCTGTCCTTTTCACAGCATAGCTCACATCATTCTTACTCTTTGCGAGATTTCACAGAGTCTCTCATTGTATATATACAGCTTCGTATTTGACCAAACACTTAAGAAAGGAGATCCCAGTCTGCACCTAGGTCATTTGAGTATGTGGGTCTAAGCCAAAAATGGATGGCATTTGAATTTCAGCTGCTGTCAGCATGTCCCTAGAAGACACAGAGAGTATCTTCCCAATTAACTGAGCTGTGAGCAGTGTACTTGGTTATACACTCTGTTTGGAAGGAGCAGTTACTCAAAGTGAAAACATTTACCTACACCTGGAGAGTGGTCATTGGCCTCAATTAAGCCCTCAAAGACCTCAAAAGAAAAAGACTGGAAGATCTGAAGAAAGTAGTTCTGGGGTAGAAGTATTTTGATGGTCATATTGGAGTGGACTCGAAGCATGAAGATTTTTGCACCACACATTAATAGTTACACTGGACTTCTGGCCCAAAACCATGAACTCCCACTTACCAAGTCTGATCTAGCTATGGCTGGCTGAGAAGTTCCAGCCTGCCAGCAACAGAGACCAAAGCTGGATCCCCAATATGGCAGTATTCCTCATGGAGATGAACTGGTCACTTGGTGACAAGTTAGCCACATTGGGCCACTTCCATCCTGAGGGGTTAGGAGTTCATAGGAATGGATACCTAATCTAGGAATGGGTTTGCCTCTTCTGTCCCAGGACCTTAGCCAGCACTACTCTTTGGTGGTTTATGGAATGCCTGATCCACAGGCATAAAAATCCCACATAGCATAGCATCTGACCATGAGAACAACTTCATAATGAAGTGCATCTGAGATCATGGGATCATATCACATATCATAATACCCAGAGGCAGCTGATATCATACAACACTGGAATGGCCTTCTAAAGATGCACCTGGAACACCAGCTCAAAGGAAACACTGTGAAGTGTGGGGTGCCATCCACAAGGATGCAGTATATTTAATGAATCAGAAACCCTATGTGCTGTATTCCTCATGGAAAAAAGAGGTAGATCTAGACATCAAGGGTTAGAAGCAGGATAGCCCTACTTAAACATGATTCCTGATGCTACGCTGGTGATTTTGTGCCTCCTGTTCCTACAGCTCTGGATTACTCAGGGTTGAAAATCCTGGTTCCCTAGAGGACACAGCACTGAACTACACATTTTGGCTACCGCCAGATTTCTTTGGACTCATCCTTCCGAGAAAGCAGATGATGAAGAGTCACCATACTGGCAGGAGTAATTGACCGTGATCAGCAAGAGGAGGCAATGCTGTTTTACACAACAGAAACAGGTGAATGCCTGTGAAGGTCAGGTGGTCCACTTGGATGCTACCTGCTTCCCCCTTTCCCCATTATAACTTGGGAATGGACACTTGGAGCAACCCCAGAGTGAAAAGGGTTATGATATTTAAAGGTTTAGACATTCCACATAGACTACTGAGAACTGTTGAGTGAAGAGCTGAACATAAAGGGAATTAAGAGGCAGAGTGGAGGAGAAGAAGGATAGCTCCCTGTTATGGCCCTAAGACCAACTGCAGCTCCTCCCACCCACCTATTCTCAGTTCTCCCACAGGAAGAAAAGACCACAGAAACCACATAGGAGCTTCTTTCTGAATCAGTGGAGAGGTAGATCAATGTGCCTGAAGGGTAGACTGTGCATGTACCTTGTGGACCTCTAACTTTGGGGCATACACTTGACCAAGGGCCCCACTGCTGCATCCTAAAACCCACTGGTGTACTTCTGCTAAATGCATGCTTTCTGCAGCCAGTATGTGCTTTGCAGGGATCCTGCAGCAGGCCAGTTCCCAGAAGACACAGGCATCCTCTTCAGCCCGTTTGAGCTTGAGCACTCTCCAATGGCCTTGCTTAGATTGCACAGCACTCAAACCACCTTTCTTCTCTCCTTCCCTCTGGGTCAGGCTTGCGTGGCCCTCTGACATGCTCCCAGTCTAATCCAACTTCCACCCCATTTTTTTCTAACACAGACATTTCCCCTAACACAATCCCTGCCTGTTGGCTCTGGCTTGGTGTCTACTTCTCACAGGGGCAGGCTCCAGGTCTCGAGATGGTCTTCCAGGTACAATGTGAAGTCTTTGAGGGACAGGATTAATTACTGGCTCAGCCGATGGTGTCCAAGATGATGTGTTCAGTACTGTGGGAGATCATTTAATCAGGCCTAAAGTCAAGAACTGACAGAATAGTGGAGAAGAGTTTGTCTTGTCCTCCTCAAATTACTAGTGCCCTGGATATAACTGTAGAAAAATAACTTGAATTGTTAACTCTATTATAAATAAATATATAAATAACTTGAATTGAAAGTCTATTCCTGTTTTATTAGAATCTTCTCCATTCTGTCTTTCCCCGTCATGAAGCTGTTGCCAAGTGCCCATGAAAATGTTATCAAATATGAAATATTTACTAGACCTGACCTCTAATAATTATAAACACTGAATAACTTTTTCAGTGAAGTAAATAATAAGGAGCATCTCTTCCCTTAGGAGTTCTCTGTTTGGTAACTATTAATGAACTTTTAAAATTTCTGCATCTACTAACAACAAACAAAAGTTCACAATTGGTTTCATGTTTACCTATTTAATATTACATTTGTTTTAAAAAGGAGATGCAGGAGGATTCTATTTTAAAGAGTTTTGGTGTTTAATATTCTAGGTAGAACAGCTTATGTTCTACCTAGAGCATGTTAATCTGTGAAGGCAAAGTTTTAATAGATAATGGAAAATAAACTGAACCTGCCATAGTCCCAAATCATTTTTATTTGTATTTTTTACCCCTGGTAAATTGTAGGTAAGTAGTCCACTTTGCTCAATAACTCAAGTTTGATATTTATGCAGGCTGTGATGGCCAAGGTGACTCCCAGACTGTTGTTCTCAAAAACAAGACTATTAATTGTAGATTACGTTTATCCAGCAACTGCTGTTGTTTCTGTCAGCTTGCGAATTAAAAGCCATGGTTCTGAGATTTTCACTTCAAAAATACTTCAAAAATTGGTTTCTTTTGGGACTCCTGGGTGGCTCAGTGGGTTAAAGCCTCTGCCTTTGGTTCAGGTCATGATCCCAGGACCCTGGGATGGAGCCCCGCATTGAGCTCTCTGCTCAGCAGGGAGTCTGCTTCCCACCTCCCTGCCTGCCTCTCTGCCTACTTGTGATCTCTGTCTGTCAAATAAATAAATAAAATCTTTAAAAAAAAATTTGGTTTCTTTTGCTATAATATTGGGACTTGAGAAAATGAATAAAAAATACAGACCAACACAGTAAATTGTTACCCATTTAGAATCAGTATCGTTTTCTCTTCCCTTTCCTTCCTTGATTGATACTGACTTAGTGTTTTTTATAGGGATATAATCATGGCTTCTTATGTTTTTAGAATCCTTTATTGTTCTCACAGAACACACATAACACATTACTGCACTTAATCTCCTAACAATTACAAGAGAACAGACCAATGAATATTATCCATTTTACAAACATAGAAATTAAAGCACAGGGAGGTTAAATGACTTCCCCGGGATAAATGAAGCCGCAGTAAGAGTCCATATTTCTTGGAGAAGCTATTCAGTCATCAATGTACCATACACGAAATGGAATTTTGTGTCCTTTAGGGGAATATGCATCAAAATTAGTTATCAAGCTCATTGAGGATGCTTGTTTTATATGACATATACATGTAAACATATATTACTACAACATTTTCCAAAAAGAAATATTGCAAAATAAAGTCAACATTTAAGGTTAAATGCACAATGCAGTTAGAGTCAGAACCCGGTCCTCTTAAAGCTTACTTGTTAGGTTGAGCTTAAGGGATCAGTGGTAATGTGTGAAATGCAGTGCATGAGGGATCATTGTAACTTCCAAAAACTGATGCTTCTGAATGTCTTCCATGTTCACAGAATGAGGCAAGCTGAACCGACCATATTTTATCAAATTAATTCAACTTGCTCAACTTTAAGCCAGGTTATGATTCTTTCATACCAGAATTGTTGATGTTACGGCCAGAGGGTGCAAGTCTTTGGGTCTGCTTAGCTTTATCAGTCTTCTTTCATCTCCTTTCTTTGCCTTTCCCTCTCTCCAATAAGATCCATACCCTAGCCCTCTCCAGTTTCAAGAGACTTGTTCTGGAATCAGTATGCCCATTTGGCCAAATTAAATGGTTGAATTGGCAGAACAGGAAGAAGAGGTGAAGGACAAATGCCCAGTCAATGAGCTTGGCTGATGAGATTAATTTTTTGTTGTCATTTGCAGTGTGTGCTGCTTATTAATAGCAAGCCCATCAGCCAGAAGCCTTATGTTTCCATGAGTTTTATCGTGCTTATGTTTCTGTGAGTTTTATCGTGCCATCAATATTTCATCAGCGCTCATTTAATAAAATAATAACACATTGTATTGAGCTACCTTATTCATAATTGTTTATAATGTTGCATTATTACATCCAGATCCGATAAACAATTATGCATCAAAAAGTAGAACTCTGGGGGGGGAGGAGTCAAGATGGCGGAGAAGTAGCAGGCTGAGACTACTTCAGGTAGCGGGAGATCAGCTAGATAGCTTATCTAAAGATTGCAGACACCTACAAATCGAACGGGAGATCAAAGAGAAGAAGAACAGCAATTCTAGAAACAGAAAATCAACCACTTTCTGAAAGGTAGGACTGGCGGAGAGGTGAATCCAAAGCGACGGGAAGATAGACCGTGGGGGCAGGGGCAGGCTCCCGGCAAGCGGCGGAGCAACGGAGCACAAAATCGGGACTTTTAAAAGTCTGTTCCACTGAGGGACATCGCTCCAGAGGCTTAACGGGGTGAAGCCCACACGGCGTCAGCGTGGCCTCAGGTCCCGCAGGGTCACAGAAGGATTAGGGGGTGTCTGAGTGTCGCAGAGCTTACAGGTATTAGAACGGGGAAGCCGGCTACAGAGACAGAGCCGAGGAGTGAGCTCTAAGCTCAGGTTACCTTGAACCGGTCGCAGGATCGGTCAGCATGGAGCGCGGCCGGAGGCCAGGGTGACGGGAGTAATTGGCACTGTTCTCTGAGGGCACACTGAGGAGTGGGGTCCCGGGCTCTCGTCTCCTCCCGGCCAGAGACCGGGAGGCCGCCATCTTCATTCCCATCCTCCGGAACTCTACAGAAAGCGCTCAGGGAACAAAAGCTCCCGAAAGCAAACCCGAGCGGATTACTCAGCCCGGCCCCTGGTAAGGGCGGTGCAACTCCGCCTGGGGCAAAGACACTTGAGAATCACTACAACAGGCCCCTCCCCCAGAAGATCAACAAGAAACCCAGCCAGGACCAAGTTCACCTACCAAGGACTGCAGTTTCAATACCAAGGAGAGCAGCAGACTTCCAGAGGAGGGGAAAGCAAAGCACGGAACTCTGGCTTTCTCCCCATGATTCTTTAGCCTTGCAGTTAATTTAATTTTTTTTTCTTTTTCAATGTTTTTTTCTCTTCATCTGCTAAATTTTTTTAACTTTTACCCTTTTCTTTTTTAACGTTTTTTAAAGTTTATCTAATATATATATATATTTTTTCCTTTTTATATTTTTTCTTTATTGGTTTTCTTTTTTTAATTGTTTCTTTTTTTTTTCTTTTTTCCTTTCTGAACCTTTTTATCCCCTTTCTACCCCCTCATGATTTGGGATCTCTTCTGATTTGGCTAAAGCATATTTTCCTGGGGTTGTTGCCACACTTTTAGTATTTTACTTGCTCCTTCATATAATCTTATCTGGACAAAATGACAAGGCGGAAAAATTCATGCCAAAAAAAAGAACAAGAGGCAGTACCAAAGGCTAGGGACCTAATCAATACAGACATTGGTAATATGTCAGATCTAGAGTTCAGAATGACGATTCTCAAGGTTCTAGCCGGGCTGGAAAAAGGCATGGAAGATATTAGAGAAACCCTCTTGGGAGATATAAAAGCCCTTTCTGGAGAAATAAAAGAACTAAAATCTAACCAAGTTGAAATCAAAAAAGCTATTAATGAGGTGCAATAAAAAATGGAGGCTCTCACTGCTAGGATAAATGAGGCAGAAGAAAGAATTAGCGATATAGAAGACCAAATGACAGAGAATAAAGAAGCTGAGCAAAAGAGGGACAAACAGCTACTGGACCACGAGGGGAGAATTCGAGAGATAAGTGACACCATAAGACGAAACAACATTAGAATAATTGGGATTCCAGAAGAAGAGGAAACAGAGAGGGGAGCAGAAGGTATATTGGAGAGAATTATTGGAGAGAATTTCCCCAATATGGCAAAGGGAACAAGCATCAAAATCCAGGAGGTTCAGAGAACCCCCCTCAAAATCAATAATAGGTCCACACCCCGCCACCTAATAGTAAAATTTACAAGTCTTAGTGACAAAGAGAAAATCCTGAAAGCAGCCCGGGAAAAGAAGTCTGTAATATACAATGGTAAAAATATTCGATTGGCAGCAGACTTATCCACAGAGACCTGGCAGGCCAGAAAGAGCTGGCATGATATATTCAGAGCACTAAACGAGAAAAACATGCAGCCAAGAATACTATATCCAGCTAGGCTATCATTGAAAATAGAAGGAGAGATTAAAAGCTTCCAGGACAAACAAAAACTGAAAGAATTTGCAAACACCAAACCAGCTCTACAGGAAATATTGAAAGGGGTCCTCTAAGCAAAGAGAGACCCTAAAACTAGTAGATCAGAAAGGAACAGAAACAATATACAATAACAGTCACCTTACAGGCAATACAATGGCACTAAATACATATCTCTCAATAGTTACCCTGAATGTTAATGGGCTAAATGCCCCAATCAAAAGACACAGGGTATCAGAATGGATAAAAAAACAAAACCCATCTATATGTTGCCTACAAGAAACTCATCTTAAACCCGAGGACACCTCCAGATTTAAAGTGAGGGGGTGGAAAAGAATTTACCATGCTAATGGACATCAGAAGAAAGCAGGAGTGGCAATCCTTATATCAGATCAATTAGATTTTAAGCCAAAGACTATAATAAGAGATGAGGAAGGACACTATATCATACTCAAAGGATCTGTCCAGCAAGAAGATCTAACAATTTTAAATATCTATGCCCCTAACGTGGGAGCAGCCAACTATATAAACCAATTAATAACAAAATCAAAGAAACACATCAACAATAATACAATAATGGTAGGGGACTTTAACACTCCCCTCACTGAAATGGACAGATCATTCAAGCAAAAGATCAACAAGGAAATCAAGGCCTTAAATGACACACTGGACCAGATGGACATCACAGATATATTCAGAACATTTCATCCCAAAGCAACAGAATACACATTCTTCTCTAGTGCACATGGAACATTCTCCAGAATAGATCACATCCTCGGTCCTAAATCAGGTCTCAACCGGTATCAAAAGATTGGGATCATTCCCTGCATATTTTCAGACCACAATGCTCTGAAGCTAGAACTCAATCACAAGAGGAAATTTGGAAAGAACCCAAATACATGGAGACTAAACAGCATCCTTCTCAAGAATGAATGGGTCAACCAGGAAATTAAAGAAGAATTGGAAAAATTCATGGAAACAAATGATAATGAAAACACAACAGTTCAAAACCTGTGGGACACAACAAAGGCAGTCCTGAGAGGAAAATATATAGCGGTACAAGCCTTTCTCAAGAAACAAGAAAGGTCTCAGGTACACAACCTAACCCTACACCTAAAGGAGCTGGAGAAAGAACAAGAAAGAAACCCTAAACCCAGCAGGAGAAGAGAAATCATAAAGATCAGAGCAGAAATCAATGAAATAGAAACCAAAAAAAAAAAAAAAAACAATAGAACAAATCAATGAAACTAGGAGCTGGTTCTTTGAAAGAATTAATAAGATCGATAAACCCCTGGCCTGACTTATCAAAAAGAAAAGAGAAAGGACCCAAATAAATAAAATCATGAATGAAAGAGGAGAGATCACAACGAACACCAAAGAAATACAGACAATTATAAGAACATACTATGAGCAACTCTACGCCAACAAATTTGACAATCTGGAAGCAATGGATGCATTCCTAGAGACATATAAACTACCACAACTGAACCAGGAAGAAATAGAAAGCCTGAACAGACCCATAACCAGTAAGGAGATTGAAACAGTCATCCAAAATCTCCAAACAAACAAAAGCCCAGGGCCAGACGGCTTCCCGGGGGAATTCTACCAAACATTTAAAGAAGAACTCATTCCTATTCTCCTGAAACTCTTCCAAAAAATAGAAATGGAAGGAAAACTTCCAAACTCATTTTATGAGGCCAGCATCACCTTGATCCCAACACCAGACAAGGATCCCATCAAAAAAGAGAAGTACAGACCAATATCCTTGATGAACACAGATGCAAAAATTCTCACCAAAATACTAGCCAATAGGATTCAACAGTACATTAAAAGGATCATTCACCACGACCAAGTGGGATTTATTCCAGGGCTGCAAGTTTGGTTCAACATCCACAAATCAATCAATGTGATACAACACATTAATAAAAGAAAGAACAAGAACCATATAATACTCCCCATAGATGCTGAAAAAGCATTTGACAAAGTACAGCATCCCTTCCTGATCAAAACTCTTCAAAGTGTAGGGATAGAGGGCACATACCTCCATATTATCAAAGCCATCTATGAAAAACCCACTGCAAATATCATTCTCAATGGAGAAAAACTGAAAGCTTTTCCGCTAAGGTCAGGAACACGGCAGGGATGTCCGTTATCACCACTGCTATTCAACATAGTACTAGAAGTCCTAGCCTCAGCAATCAGACAACAAAAGGAAATTAAAGGCATCCAAATTGGCAAAGAAGAAGTCAAACTATCACTCTTCGCAGATGATATGATACTATATGTGGAAAACCCAAAAGACTCCACTCCAAAACTGCTGGAACTTGTACAGGAATTCAGTAAAGTGTCAGGATATAAAATCAATGCACAGAAATCAGTTGCATTTCTCTACACCAACAACAAGACAGAAGAAAGAGAAAGGAGTCAATCCCATTTACAATTGCACCCAAAAGTATAAGAGACCTAGGAATAAACCTAACCAAAGAGACTAAGAATCTATACACAGAAAACTATAAAGTACTCATGAAAGAATTTGAGGAAGACGCAAAGAAATGGAAAAGTGTTCCATGCTCCTGCATTGGAAGAATAAATATTGTGGAAATTTCTATGCTACCTAAAACAATCTACACATTTAATGCAATTCCTGTCAAGGTACCAACCATTTTTTCAAAGAAATGGAACAAATAATCCTAAAATTTATATGGAACCAGAAAAGACCTCAAATAGCCAAAGGAATATTGAAAAAGAAAGCCAAAGTTGGTGGCATCACAGTTCCGGACTTCAAGCTCTATTACAAAGCTGTCATCATCAAGACAGCATGGTACTGGCACAAAAACAGACACATAGATCAATGGAACAGAATAGAGAGCCCAGAAATAGACCCTCAACTCTATGGTCAACTAATCTTCGACAAAGCAGGAAAGAAGGTCCAATGGAAAAATGACAGCCTCTTTAAGAAATGGTGTTGGGAAAATTGGACAGCCACATGCAGAAAAATGAAATTGGATCATTTCCTTACACCACACATGAAAATAGACTCAAAATGGATGAAGGACCTCAATGTGAGAAAGGAATCCATCAAAATCCTTGAGGAGAACACAGGCAGCAACCTCTTTGACCTCAGCTGCA